>NW_005842649.1:389104-430600 GCF_000455745.1 Alligator sinensis | reverse complement strand
TTTTCCGGGTCCTCTGGGGAGCTTTTTTTTTTTTTTTATATATATATATATAAATAATCGGCGCCATTTTCTGGCAGCGCCATGCGGCCAGCGCCATTTTCGAGCGTTGGCTTGGAGCCCCCCGCTGCCTGCACCAGTGACTCCACGCTCGCAGTTTGCAATTGCATTTCTTCTGGGTTGGAGTTCTCTCTCAATAACCCTACTACCATTTGAAATAACACGCTTATTGTGGTGTGGCCCTCTGCTTCTAAGCTTTCATAAAGCTGAGCGAGCAGTTCTTGGCTGCGCGACTGGGGTGTCAGAGCCGGACAGTTGAATTTGTCGGGGCTTATCCCTTTTCCGCCCTCTCGCACGTGCTGAATGCAGCGTGCAAACTGCGCCCATAAATCATCCAAGTCGGACATCAGGCACTCCCCACTGCACCATGGGCAGTTTTTAACTAATTCCAACTCCCTTGCGTCTTCCCCGTATCCCATCCTCGTCGCCATGTCGCCGCCGAGAGCCGCGGCACGGAGTTCAGGGCTTTAGGAGCCCTAATTGGTGGGCGGGTACTTGTGACGCTTGGAGTGGAATCAGGTACTCAAGCGTTTTGATTGAACAAGAGATTGTTTACTTGCACTGCTTGTACAGTGCAGGCCAGAAGCTTGCTTCGATTACAGTTGTAAACAAACTTGGGTTGGGCAGAAATTACAAAGTTCGTTTGGTCGGTCTGCAAACGTGTTCGGGGTGTTCGGGCCGGCAGTCGTCTTACGTCTCCGGTGGGGGTGTGCTAGGCCCCCTTGGGTCGGTGACGGGGAGTCCTTAGTGGTTGATCAGGCCGCTAAGTTCGCTCTGAAACACGCGTGGAGTTTGCTAGGCTCCACAGTGTACTCAGAGTTCTCCACGAGACGTGTGTGGAGCTCTCCAACTTGGGCGGAAACTGCTTCAACCTCTTATACGGCTAGCAAGCCAATCGCTAGTCGCCACGTAGGAATAATTTAAAACTGGCCAATAATAATGTGAATTTGCATATGAGTGGCGGGAACTTTTTTCTAAACTGTAATTTTCCACTACCTTAGCATTTGGTTACTGGGTTCAGACATAGCGGAAGTTTCCTCCATGACCTAGTTACTGCCACCAGAATGAGTGACAGCAAAACTATGCCATATGTATCGAACCCATGGAATTTTCCTCTGTGCTATGTCATTTCTCCTCTGGGCTATACCAATTCTCCTCTGTGCTATAGGCATCTAATTAATGGGTTCTGACAAGGTAAACCTGAAATTATATTTTGCTAGACCTCACCATTTGTTTCAATGCTGTTTTGGATGGGAAAGCAGATGGCACAAGGATAGGTTAGTGAATGCTTTGGCAGAGAAGGAGAACTGAGAAAAAAATCTGTTTGAATTCAGACTACTGTTTTCTCCCATTCTGTTTCAATTATGGAACAAGCCTTTGTATAAGTGAGCCATACAATCTTAAAATGTACAGGAGACTAGACATGAACCAACAATGTGCTGTGTTAGATGCATACCCCAAAAGTTTCATAGTTACAGTATTGCCACTGAGACTCATGTTTCCAAATGTTCACAAGGGAGTATGACTTTTCACTAATGAGAACCGAGTATGCCTCAAGGGGAAAACAAAATACACTTAAATGAAATAAGTACTTCAACTAGGCTTATCAAAATAGCAGACATAAACTAGGGATCTGACCAAGGTTCCAGCTGTGCAGTTCCTTGAAATAGCCACATGAGATTGTGCTCATTAGTTAGTTATAACTGGATCAAGACATTTTATTAAAAGCAAGCTTCCATTCACTTTTGGCTGGAATTGGCTGTAAAATGTTGTGAAGAAAACAGCTATAAACAAATCTTAGACCAGTAGTTTTCAACCTTGTTAGATCCAAGGGACCTCTCAAAGTGCCAGCTTTCACTCATTTTTTACTGTGGAAAAATAATAGCGTTATTATGTGCCAAAGAGCTCAGAAAGATGACAAAAATGTTTTTGACATGGTGGATTCCTATTTGGAATGTCTGGTTTATCTTGGGCCCATTTGTAGGTGTTTGCATGCCTCACGCTGCTAATATTAAGCAGCATCCTGAAAAGGATTTCATGGCATGCCAGGGTGTAGCACCCTAGTTGAGAATCACTGTTTTAGAGTATTACGGCAAGAAATGTTTGAAGAAGCTACATCATCCATAATATCTTTGCTTGGCAGGATTTGATTTTTAAATCAGGAAAGGTTGCTAAGCATCTATTTCACTTCACACTCACAGACCGACAAAAGTAATTACCATCATTAATAATTAAAAGGGGATGCAAAAAAGATGATGGCTGATGGAGTGTGTGATGACAGGGGAGAGCAGTTCTACAGAACCATGCTGATTGTAGTTTGGCCTGCAACTCCCAGAAAGCTCAAGGGACTGGGAACATAACAAGAGGAAGTGACCAAGTGGATGAGGAAAATACAGGTGAGTGGAGCCAGGACTGACGGCAGTTCTGCCACTCAGTTGAGTGGCAGTCCTACAGTAGTTACTTTTGTCAATAATAAATTGCCCTGAATGCCCCCAATTTCATGCAATCCTGAAAATGTAGAAAAATGCTTAAAAAAATAAAAATAAAAAAATCAAAAAAAATAATCAATTATTTCAATTAATAATATTGATGTTTAAAAAATAAAAAGTTGAATTCTGCCAAGCCTAATATCTGACATGTGTAACTCCTATAGGCATGCCAGACCAAGAGTGAAGATGAACTGTCAAACTCCATGAATTTAAATGCTTAACAACACTTGTTTATGTTAAGCAGTTTGAGATGAGATATGGGGGTGGGAATCATCACTTGTTGCCTGTACTGAAACAACAGGGCTTGAACTGGAGCAAAAAGTGTTTTAGAACACAAACACTCTACTCAAATGAAGGAGTCATGTGTCACTATAGATGCAAACTATATTGTCTGTAGTACACTCTTATCATCTCAGATATAATGAAATTTATTATGATGCCAAAAATGCTGCCCCATGGTGCTGTTCTCCACAGGTTAAAGCTTTGAAGAGGAGGGGAAACAGCGGTGGCTTGCCCATAATAAACAATAAAGTTATACCTCTACCCATTTACAGCAATGAGAAAAATCTTTAAGCTCTGGGACCTGTTATTTCACTGCAGGAACTCAACTTCCATTGAGGTTATTCAAATACCTTATATCCTGCAGGCATAACTAGTTTTCTGGATTCCAATCCAAATTCCTAGGGCATAGTGTTGACTTCAAACCTCTATACAAATCACAAAGAATGCCAGAGAAGAGTTATTTCTTTAGTTTTGTGTTGATTAGTGTTGATTTTGTAGCAGCATTTTTTGCTTTTTATTTGAAAGTTACCCAAGTGCAAATGTTTCAGACCTACTTACATGTGTACAAATTAAAGAAACCATCCAGATTAGGTGGAATAGACACTCTCCATTATAATTATAACATAAGATGATCCTACTCGAGTACAGTTGTAATATATATCACCTGCCAACATAATTTGAGAGCAGATCAAATTAATTTATACAAAAAATAAAGAGATCCAGGTTGCCTCTACTTGTACCCAAGGTATCCAGAGATGCAAAATTAGTCCAGGAATAGAATCATGGCAAAGTAGGGCTGGAAGGGACCTCCTTGGTCATCTTACCAACCCCCTGCCTGAAGCAGCAGCATCCCTATCTAAGACATCCTGTGCAAATCCATAATCTAACCACTTACTAAAAGCACCGTTGTCAACCCTCACAAGACATAACAACCTAAGCTGCCATAGATAAAGCAGGGACCACAGCAGCCAGTGTCCTGCTTCTGCAAAAGGTTGTTAATATAGCTCAAGAAATCCCTAAAAGAGGGCCACAGCCCTACCATAGAGGGCTATAGAGCCATCAGAAACATTCTGCCTAGTCTTTAAATCTGACCTCCAGTACTGTTTCTTTACATAGCTACAGTATTGTCAAGTAAATCAGAATATTAAGCCATATAAAATCTTCACCATGGAAATTTAGAAAATATAGGGAAGTTTCTTCCCATTTCCAGGCAATTCCAGTTTGGCTTGCATCTAGCAAGAAGTTTTCTTTCTTTTCTACCTATCTCAGCAACCTGGTCATGTTGTTTCATGTATCCATTAAAGTATCTAGTTTTAGGATTCCAGGTCACAATAAATCCCGGAGGTTAAACAAGCACTCATCTAATTTCCTGTTATCCATTTCAAAGTGTATTATTTGTTTAATTGAGTGTCATATGACACCTTTCCTTTATTCATACCAGTATTTTCAGGCTGCTATTTTTTCAAATTGATCAACGGTGAACACAGATATTTATTTTAGGCACCACCTATGATAGCACAATATTTTCAATAGTGCTTTTCCTCCCATTTTCTGTTCCTCTCTCCATTGTCTTTGAATTTTTTACTTTACTATGCATCAAACATTTGTATTGATTTTCCCCTGCCCCTCCCAATGGTTTCTAGTGCATGGGGTATGCTACTGAATGGCATAAATACAAACATTCCTGAAAGGATCTTTAAAACATAACTGCAATATTTAATAAAATAAAGAGGCACATCTTATTGATGTTTCAGCAATGTGAAGATCCTTCTTGCTTTTATACATGCCAAATGTGAAAAAGTCACATCTGCTTCATGACAAATTAGGGAACATTGATCTTGAGCAAACAAAAGGCAATCTGCTGAAACTCACAAGTGTTGTGGGAACACATCAGTTCCAACAAGACAGCTTCCTGGGCCTTGGATAGAATTGCCAGTCAAAACCAGGCACCTTTTCTGGAGGGCCTGGCCTGGGATGTAGGAGACAACTTGAAATCTGTGATCTGCCATTTCCCCATAGCCCAGGTCGGGGTCCTCACCACCAGATGACTGGCTGTTCTAAGGTCCTGCATGAGATATTAAACCAAATCAACCTATCTCAATACATAAAATTTTGCATTTACCAGAGCAAGGATGAGCTGGGTCTTACATGTGTAAGGAGTATGTCCTAGGCACCAGGCTACAGATTCAGTATCTCTGGTCCAATGAGCAATCACTTACATAAAGAAAAACAGCTCATTTAGGATATATAAAATCACGTGAGTAACCACCGCATAGTCAATAGGCTCAGTTAAGGTGCCTGCCTGGGAGCCTGGTAAAGTCCTGCAGTTCTAGATTCAGAATAAAGGCTATTCTAGGGAATATGGTCCTCATTATCTCTTACGCAAAGGATTCCTGGGTTTTTTGGGGTTTTTTTTTTGGGGGGGGGGGGGGGGGTTGTTTACCAGTGAGGAATGGGAAAAATCTGAAATCCTGGATTTTCTTCTGGATTGGAAAAGTTTCCTATGCCCTCATCCTAAAGAGTAAATGCTTCTAATCATCCAGAACCATAAGTGATATAATCTCTTTGACTACGATAATGAATTAAGATGATGCTAAGGGTCGTGCCACTTCTACCCTTTGCATGCTATTTTCTAAAACAGATAAGTTGTAGTGTGTGAAACAGGCCCTATTCAATTCGGATTCAGCTTGAATTGGGGACAGGGATTTGATTCATTAATTCGGATCACTGTCCCCAATTCGATTCGGCTGAATCCGAATCTGAAGATTCGATCCATAGACACAGCTTTAAATGTTTTTTTACATACCTTGAGGTACCAGGCACAGGTGGTGAACACTGTAATAGTGGGGTGGATGGAGCATCCCACAGGAGGACAGGCCCCCCCCCGCATGCTCCGCAGCAAACCCAGAAGTGGACCGGAACTACTTCCGGTCCACTGGGGAATGCACTGAAGGTCCCCCCCCATGACCCTCTAGCTCAGTGGATCAGCCATGGGGGGACCCCAAGTGCCCCCCAAACCCAGGAGGCACCAGTTGCCAAGCTGGGGAGTGGGGGGGTAATGCATTTTCCCCAGCAGACCTGGAAGTGGACCAGAAGTAGTTCTGGTCCACTTTCAGGTCTGCTGCTGAGCACACTGGGGAGCCCCCTGTGCTCTTGTGGGATGCTCCATCTGCACCAGCATCATAGCATTCATGAGCTGCCTGCTACCTAGAGGCATGTAGAAAAAACATCTAAAGCTGTGTCTATGTCCAAATTGTCAAATCTTTCCAAATCTCTTCAAATCAATTTGGAGGGTTCCAATTTGATTCGGAGAGATTAAAGGGTCTTCTCATATGATTCAGATTCAAAGATTCAGCCATGGAATTGGACTGAATCTCTGACGAATTAAATCAGGGACCAAATCTTTGCACAGCCTACAGGCTACATACATTCATTTGGGTAACAGGGGTAATTATGCTTTCTTGCCACTGAAAAAAAGATTTTGATATCTACAAAGTGAAGACTAAAAATGCTACGTTTTGTTATTGCTCTAAACAGAATTCTGTTACAACTCTATGCCTAGTGTTTTGCTCACAATGCCTTCAGGCAAGATACCCCCCTTCCTCAGAGGGCTTGTCACAGTAAGGAAGGAGAGAGAATTTGTTATAAGCTGGGAAAATGTGGCTTCAGGCTCTTTATTATTAAAAATGTAAATGATGAAATTGTTTTTCCAAGTTTTTGGTTAAGCCCATTTGACTAAATAGTTTTTGCTATAGCAAAAACTAAAAATATTTAGTCATATGGGCTTAACTGAAAACTTGGAAAAACATTCTGAGAAACAATTCTGCTTCCACACTGATTAGTTCTGCACCCTTTTACACTCATTGTATATTATTAAAATCAAAGTATTTACATAAAAAGGAACTCATGCACAAAAATTGTTTTCTCCCATAGCTTATTGGCTCATTTTTGTCAGTCACAGAAGAGGAACATAAGATTTTGTTTACATGGTAAATTTACTCATTGCAACAGCATTTAAGCATGGTTTCTTAAACGGTGCAGAGTATCATTATATTTAACATGAAACCAGTAGTCATCACCAGCTCACCTACACAAGTTACCTACACCCATTGCCTGCAATAAAAATCTCCTAGCATCGTGTAAACGACTGCTTCATTCCCTAACCCACAGAAGTTTCTCGGAAGTCACAGTACATAGTGGGTGCATCTACATATGCAATTAGTGCAACAGAGTTTATTACTCCCGGGCATCCTGTTTCCACATTTGTCCAGGGCCACAGTACATTGAGCTGGGTCCGAGCAGCCTCAGCCAGCAGGGTCCCTGGGGGCTGTGTAGGGCACAAAAATGCTGCAATGTGGGGCTGGTTAGCAGACAGCCCACACATTGAAGCATTTTCATGCCCTAGCTAGCCTGGTGAGTGTCTGCACGTGCACTGCAGCAAACTACTTTGGTACACAGACACACACGCGTAGATACAAGTACTATCCTGTGGAAGAGTAGAGTCTATTGCTCCTGGGCACCATGTTTCCATGGTGCCAGAGTACACTAATTTACTGCAGGATAGTACAATATAAAACACACACACACACACACACACACACACACACACACACACACACACACAGTGTGTGGTCAACAGGCAGCCCCTACACTGAAGCACTCTCATGCCACAGCCAGCCCTGTCAGCATATTGCACCAGAGTTTATTGCTTCTGGGCACCATGTTTCCATGTGTGCCCAGGACCGCAACATATGGTTGCTCTGACCCAGCTCAATGTGCTGTCGTCCTGGGCAACACATAGAAACATGGTGACCAGGAGCAATAAACTCTGGTGCAATATGCTGACAGGGCTGGCTGTGGCATGAGAGTGCTTCAGTGTAGGGGCTGCCTGTTGACCACACACAGAGTGTGTGTGTGTGTGTATTATATAGTATGTACAAATACTATCCTGCAGTAAATTAGTGTACTCTGGCTTAATAGCATCACATATGTAGACGCTGAGACTAATTAGTCAGCTCCACATAAACTTTCATATAGATGCACCCAGTTAGGCCTTTGAGTAGGATTACAAGACTACACCCCTACACAGAACCACCCCCTCATGCTTTTGGGAGGGCACTGATTAGGGTTTACTGGTAACAGTCCAAGCATTAATAAGACCTGCAATGCTCTAAACACTGAGAAAGGGATCACTGTCAGTTCATTTGCTTAAAATGTTAGTTACAGATTATATCGACAAAATATTTACAGTTAGTATCTTATTCCAATTAGTTAGCATCTTCTTCAGCTGGAAGCATTTTAATAAAAAGGGAAAAGAAGTATATTTATGCAAAAGCTAATAATTTCTCAGACAAATTGCATGAGTCTCTACATACATGCAAAGTAGTTATCATTTGTGGTTCTCTCACATCAGTGTAAAATGTCATACCTTAATTCCTCACGTATACCAGCCTCCAGACAAGCACGTACATGCTTTTTGCCATCTCAAACCCCTTTGAGATGGGGCAAGAGGCACGTGTGGGAACGAAAAAAAAATGTTTGCAGTGCAGGGAGAAAATTAGACCTCTGGATATCTAAGGGTCTAAAAAAAACTCAAAGCTAAAAAAAGCAGGGCAGGGCACGGTCCCGAATCATGCCCCGAGGCAACCAGAGGCTGGGTCCTCTAGGGAGACTCTCTGGCTGCCAGAGCATCTCTGTGGTTGGCCCCTCGCTCTGGTGCTGAAACGCACAGCTGGCCAGGCCATGTGTCCAGCACCAGAGCTTCTGTGCTGGTGCGAAAGGGGTTGGTGGGGGAGCTGGAGAAGGGGACCATGGGGGGCACCCCTGCCAGCCCCATGCGCTCCCCCAGCCCCTCTGATCCCTGCCTGGGCCCTCCCACCACCAGCCCCTCAGATCACTGCCCAGCTGGGTCCTGCCACCCTCAGGGCCTCTCTGCCGTCCAGCCGGGCTAGGCCCTTGGCAGCAGGACTCGGCGTGGCACATGGGGACCATGTGCTGCACCCAGATGGGTCCTGCCAGCCCTGGGGCTGCTCTTGCCACCTGGCCAGCCCGGCTGGGTGGCAGGAGTAGCCCCAGGGCCAGCAGAACCCAGCAGGTGTGGTGCATAGTCCCCATGCACCACACCAGGTTCTGCTGCCATGGGCCCGGCCGGGGGGCAGAGGGGCCCCGAGGGCAGCAGGACCCGGTATGTGGTCCCCATGCGCCGCACCAGGTCCTGCTGCCAGGGGCCTGGTCCAGCCAGGCAGCAGAGGGGCCCCAGGACCTGGCTGGGCCTGGCATACAGTCCCCATGTGCAGCACTGGGTCCTGCCACCAAGGGCCTGGCCCAGCCAGGTGGCAGATGATTCCCAGGGCCGGCAGGACCTAGCTGGGTCCAGCACGTCGTCCCTGCCACCATGGCTCAGAACACCCCACTCCTGCTGCTTCAGTTAAAGGTAAGTTATGGGCCCTGGGTGGGGAAGCTGGGGCCCTGAGCAGGGAGGGGCATTCAATGTGCTGTGTGTGGGGGCTGCACCCTGTGGGGCCAGGGGACCCACCCCTCCTGAGCAGCTCCCTCCCCACAAGGTCCCCCACACCCACAGTCCCCCTAGCAAATTGCCCCACGCCTACCCACATCCCTTCCCACCCACTTCCTGCAAACACCACATCCCCACATCACACACCCGTCATGTGTGAAGAAAACCAAAAGTATACATCAACACATACAGGTATTTAGAATTCATTTTATCATGATGATGGAGACACTGGTAGGTTTCCACATTGCTTTAACATTGTAAATATACCAATAAAGCATTGCCCAAGTGATTGCTCTCTCTCTCTTTCTCTAAGGGGTGTCTGTGTGTGTTCTTTTGTTTTAATTGTGGAAGAACTTGGATTTTGGGGTATTTTTAAAAATGGATTTGGGATGCTGCTGCAGCAGTCCAGCTGGCACAAGGGTTAGTGTCCCCAAGTATCAAGTGCCCAGGCCCCAGAAGCTCCTGAGAGTGAGTAGCCCTGAGCTGCTTGCCAGGGCAGCTTTTTGTATGGATGGGGCCAGGTCAGGGCAGCTTTTTATACTGCTGGGGACAGCACAGGTGCTAGCCCCAGGCTCTAGCTCCCCCTGGCTGCAGATCTGGGAGGAGCCAGGCAGGGTTATTTTGCCCCAAGTGGCACAATTTGCTCCACAGCAAAGTGCACGTCTGAGCACGTGCACTGAGGCAAAAAGCCCCAGCTCAAATTTGCATCGCTTCTATTTGAGCTGCTGCAAGTGCATGTACTTGCATGCGTGGACACACCCCACATAGCCTTTTACCTCCATTTTGTACAGATTCAAATGACAGGGGGCAGAAGAAAATCAAGTTCCAGGATGCTCAAACCATAGTCTCTACAAGAGACAAGGTTGCTTAATGCTATTGGTTCAATTGTACCTTCTAGGTTTGGTTCTGCACATGAGACAACATGGAAGCATCATACTCTGATAGGTGTACTAGGAGCCATTGAGCCTTAGGTATGCACAAGGCATTCCAAACTTTAGAACAGATAGGCCATTTGGGGTGCAGCATAAACTCCTACCCTCTATCCCACCTGCCGGGACACTAGGCCAACATGAACATCCAGACTACAAACATATCTTAGTCCCTGCCCTTATGTCATAGTGCTGAGGAATCATCTTCTTTGTAGCCTCTCTACCCTGTTATGCATAGAATTAGGTTGAGGTACAATTTGGTCCTACAACTTCAGCAGGCCAGCAAAACAATTAATATTACACATATACTGAAGTAAAAAGGAAAAAAATAAATGAAGGCATTTCATCCTATTATTCCAGTTTTAACCTCTTATATTACTAAATAGTTAATTCGCTCTCCTCTTTCTTCTTTACACCTGGTAAATATATACAAAAAAGTATGCAACAGTCCTTAAATCATGTCTTAACCAGCTCAGCTTAACATTTTTTCACAAACAAATCCTTCTGCCCCACCCCCCTCTGTTGATTTTTTCTCTACCTTCAATTTTTACAATCTCTTTGAGGCAAGGAGCTTCTAAGATAAGCACATCTGGAATATGCTTACACATGATAAAAAGGTATTACTTATGCTGAAGTAAAAAATCAAATAAAATCAGTCTATCTATAAATTCACCTCTAATTTTTAATGTGAAAACACAAAATGAAACCAACACTCACAGCTCATCTAAAGCCTCCAAGACTACCTCAGTCCACACAGCCTTCATCACTTCCTGTCATCACTGACATTTATGCAAAGTTAGTCTAAAACACCTGTGTTAAATGAAGGTGGAATTCTAATTTGCAAGCATTTTATCACTACTAGGTACAAGATTGGTAAAATTCAAAGCCCAGCTGAAAGAGAAAAATAAGACTTTTGAAAGTTTGTATAATAATGTAAACTATTACCTAGTTAACTGATGCTTTGGGTGTTAGGCCCAATCCTGCATTGGTCATTTATTTATTTATTTATTTTTGTTGCCACATTGCTTTCCAAACATATGTCTCATTTGCTTTTCCATTCCCTGCTTTCTTTTGGAATTGCATGCAGCAGAATTTTCCAAAGGGCTCCCTACCCTTGAGAAACCTGCCTCCACCAAGAATAGGAGGCCCAAGCCCTGAAGAGGTCTATGGTTCCCTGATTGCATAATCTCTTCCTTGACCTGATTCAGAAATTGCTCACTGACTTGGAAAGGACCCACATTGCAGAACCAGAGATTCTCATCTGGGTTCAACAGATGCAGCCACTTTTGTTAGCATTATGAGCGATATTATGAAATAGGTGGATTTTAGTCTCTTATTCTATATGCTGATTCAGTTGTATGCGATGCAATGCTATTTTGTTTGTCTTCTCTACATCAATGCCTCCCTTCATTTTCAAAACAGCAGAGGAAAACAAAACAGTGGAGAAAGAAGTACAAACCAGCAGCTTATAGTGGTTGCATGTGATCACATTTTATAATAGGAAAGCATAAATATAAAGTTAAAAGCTTTGGGGCCATAGCCTGGGCAAAATGTAACATAATACTTATATTATGTTACTTACTATAAGGAAAATACTTCAGCATGTAAAGAGCCTTCCCTCTGTTGGAGAAGCCAATTTATCACAGATATTACTGTTCTCCATTTTTGGAAAGTAATAAAAGGTAATTTTTCACTCAGTAAGCATTCCAGGTAGTCCCTAGGATGCCTTGGTAAGACAAGCCTCACTGACAACTGAAAAACCCTTTCTAGCCCTTTATCACTTCATCTGTCACAAGAAGCAGGAAGATTGCCCTTGCTTAGCTAGGTCTTTCCTCACCCCTTCTCCCCAGGGCTGGAATAATTACAATCACCTGTATTTGAGATCTCTAACAATATTACAATATGTAAGGTTGCAACAGCCTGAAAAGGGGTTGAGGTAATCACCAGTGCTACTCTGTTTCTCCTGCCAGGATGCTTTCCCATGCTTGGAGCCTTCCCAAAAACAATTTTTGGCAAAGGTGAAAGGTAAGATCAATTCAATATTTCCCTTCCTGACAATAACCATTGACAAAGTATCAGACTAGGTACAGAAGATGAGACATTCAGCAATGATAATGGCATTTCTTTTGAGATAAAAGTTGATCCTTTTTCATTATGACTGTAAATACAATTACACAATTTACAATATAAAATTATAGTGATGCTCACAAACTTTTTTCCCCATCTCTCAGTACTCTCTGAAACAGGTTAAAATTCTGAGAGCAATGGAAGGATATCAAGCAGATATCTGGCTATGAGTGAAAAGATTGTGAATGTGTAGTTCACTGCCACTGAGATATATGGATAATTCTAGGTCAGGACTTTCCAACTGGTGGCCCGTGGGTTAATTTGTGACCTGCAGGCTCCTACCTGGCCACCAGTGATCCCATTGCTCTGGCTGCAGCAGCTGCTAGGGTCTCCTATCCTCTTTCAGCATCCTCTTTCAGCTTCTTCTTCCTGTCCCTGCTCCAGGAAGCTGAGCAGTGTGGTGCAGTGTGGCATGGTGTGATGAGGTAAGGTGTGGTGCTGGGGCAGGAGGGAGGCATTCGCATGACACATGGCCTGGGGGCTCCATGGCCCATGCTGGTACAGCTGATGTGATGTGTAGCCTTTGCTGGTGTGGCTTTTGTGGACAGCCCTGTCCTAGGTGATCAAGATATTACCATACCTCAGCACAAATTTAATCAGAAGAGGCCACAGGTGTGACTAAAAAGGAAAGGAAAGCTTGGAGCAGAAGTGAAGGAAAGAGAAGAAGACATCAGCAAAGAGAACTGAGAGAGAACAAGACATGGCGGTTCCAAGGAACAAAGACTACATGGGTTCATGAGTCAGATTGAGCAGTCTTCCTGCCCAAACTTCCATGCAGCCAATGCCCTGCCCTGAAACTTTGCCTTGATGTTACCATGCCATACAACCTATAGACAGCAGTGCCTGGGGGAAACTACCTAGAAGCTGTGGAATCAAACACCCTGAGTGGCATCTGCTGCACTCTGCATCAAAGTGGAGACAAGAGAATACATGCAGTGGTTCTGTGCAGCTCCATTATCTGTGATGTTCAGGTTTTGTTTGTGTGTTGCCTGCTAGGATCTGATGTTATGCACCCCTTTCAGCCATATTTGGAAAGTAAGAAAGTTGGACATTTGTACCTTCAATAAAGTTAAAATAATATTTTTTTTTTAAATTCATACCTTTGATTTCCAGGCAACAGCCTGAGTCCAGAAGACAGCTCCATTCATCAGTCTCAGTATGCTCTACAAAAAATTTAAATGTGTGGTAGCTTAAGGGTCCCCATTAGACCTTGTTGTAATGGATACTATACCAGCAATTTGGTGATTGCTTAAAAGCAGACCCCAAACTGGCACCATTGTCAGTCTGTTCTGCCCAGGGTACCTTGCTGTACTTCCACATTCCACCACATGTTCAGGATGTAACTGAATTGCATCCTGCCTAGGTAGTCTCAGAATAGATTCACATCAGTTGGGGCTGGATGTTACTGATGTCAGAGAACAGCATGCCAACTCCCCTGTCCAGAAATGAGCCAGACCTCTTGAACACCTGCATCACACACCCTGACAGTTCATCTGATGTAGGTGTCCATGAATACACGATAGTGATCCAAGACTTGTAGTTATAAGGGAATACTAATTTTAACCTTAACCCTAAGAGATCTTTCCTGTTAATGTGCTTGCATGCTTTGAATATCCTGTCCACAGGATAAAGATATGCATTCTGTTAATGTAACTGTGCTTGGGCCTGATGGTGCAGAACTGCACTGGGAGTGGGCAGCTGGGAGCTGTGCTGCCGCTTCTTCCCCCCACTGTGCTTCCCACCCCTGCAGCTGTTGCATGGGTGCAGCTTCTAGTTACCCGGTCCCAGCACAGCCAACCCCCACCTATTTATGCACCACTAAAACTCCCAGCCTGCATCAGACCACAGTCAGGTTGTTCCAGGCAGAGGTGTAATGACACAGCTGGGTGCCAAGGGCAGCTGCCACATACAGGGGCAGTGGTGACTTTTGGCTGCCATTGTGCTGTCAACAAGATCATGCAGCTGTAGCAGCAGCAATTTTTTTTTCCGGCTCCTCCCAAATCAGCTCCCAAGGCAGCTGCCCTACTCACCCAACTCCAGTTATAACTCTGGTTCCAGGTCACAGATTGGAACCAGGTGGCCAGCCATTGATTTGTAACACCCTGAGGTTCTGATCTTCCTCAGGGAAATATCCGCACTTTTCCAGAGTTTTATTGGCTTTCTCATCTGGGAGTTGTTGGCCATGATAGGCTTTGCCTACAACTGTTCCTTGGCCTTGCACTAGGAGCTGCCCTCTCCTGGAGGGGGAGTCTGGAGACCCTGGCAGCTGCTTCAGTAAGAGCAATGGGATCAACCGTGGCTGGGTGGGAGTCAGCGGGTCACAAATTCATCTGACCTAGAACTATCCTGCCACCCAACAACAACAATATCCTCATGGAGCACCAGCAATAAAGCTTTTCTCATACATCTCCATCTCCTCTGAATAGCCACCTCTGAAACCACTGTCACCACCTCTTGGTAGTGGCTTTTGTAGACACACATTAAAGAAATACTGCCCCCATAAACACTTTTACATCTACTGTTAGATGGTACTTTTGAAAACACCACTGAACTTGAGGAGAGAGGGTTTTGCATGGGGTGGGAGTTAGAGACAATATCAAGTATACTCTGCAGTGAAGAGATACCCTTCGTTACGTTATCAGGACATTTCAGCTGCTGATTCTTCTAACCAACTAATATTTGAGTGAGAATGATAAAATTACAACAATGAAAAAAGAAGAAGAAGGTGGAGATATGAAAGTGGCTAAAAACCAAAACAATAAGGCACCACCAAGAACAGTCTCGGATAAACAAATAAGTTGCTGTAGGCCAGCACCTGTTGCTTTTTAACAGAGGCAGAATTCCCATTCAAGGTTTTGGAAAATGTTCTTGAGAAATCAGTTTCTCTTTATTTAGACTTGACCTAGTGTGTTTTCTGAATAAACCATCTCCTTCAAGCTGCAAAATTGCAAAATATTTCCTATCTTTTCAGGACACTGATATCTGGGTGCTCAACTTGCTTTTACATATGAAGATGATTTTGGAGCTTTGAAACTGCTGTATGATCCAGTTTATTCCTTAAAGCAAACTGTCATGGAAAACACCTTGTCAACAACAGGCCAGATGTATATAGGATGTAACACCAGCTTTTGTTGCGGACCAAAGTTGATACTGGCTGGAAGTCTCTGTGTTACTGTTAACCAACATACCAGCACTTCAACTATATTAGCAGGGTCCCATTTCTGAATACTGTTATTAGCCACAAGTCAGTTTCCTACTATAAGTGAAGATTAAAGATTGATTTTCATTGCATGATCTTAATGAAAAAAGGATCATGTAGGTCATCTCATTTGTCATTCACCATCACATCCTATTCTAGTAGAAGGTACAGCAACACAAGGGAAGCTAGTATCAGAAAGAAAACAACTGTTGTGGTGGGGGCTGGGTGAAACCTCCCTTAATGTAAGGTAAATGTGAAAAAGCAATCATGCTTCTTTGTGAAATAAACAGCTAAAACAAATGCAGGCCATGTGGAAGGCCTGTTAGGAATCTGAACTTTATGCACAGTGTGTTTTCTTTGGAAGCTAAACACAAATGCAGGGAGTTAGTTATTGTTTTATGGGGTCATAAGTGAAAGTGCATATGTGGGAGAGAGAAGCAACAGACACATGACAGAGGTGCTCAAGAAACACCAGCAAGAAAATCAGTTAAAACGTGACTTGCAGAAAAAGATAGGATGCTTGCTAAAAGGATATTTGAAACTCTGAACGAAAAAAACCCAACCCATTTCCTGTTCTACAATTCCTCCTGTACTCAGGGAAATAGGTTGTTGTGTACGTACTCAGTAAATAATTAGCAATAAAAAAACCACAATATACTCAGGGTCTCCCCTCCATAAAACATCAAACAATGTTTAGGTCAGCGTAGACAAGTTCTTGTCTTTTTTGGGGGAAAAGGCTAATCAATTGTTTCTTTTTCCTCAGAAATTATCATAGTATTTTAACAATCCTGAGTGTTTTGAAAAAACACATTTTCAGTTCATTTTATATTTTCTGCTTTCAAGGTTATAGTCAGATCACTTTTTAAAGCATTTTTCTGCAACTGAGGCCTAAACACATTTTGTCTTCTTTTTGAATAGAAGTTGAGATTCTGACATAAACACATTCATTCAATTAACGAGGCTTTTAACATAAACATCAACTATCATAACAAACTTGCATGAATTGGAAATAACAAGACTAGGAGAAGATATCCAAATATGTTTTCATTTGAGCCTTAAAAAGAGTTCGCATTTTAAAATAAGATTACAAAGTTGACCCATAATGTTTAGCATTTTCTTATATTGTAATCTAAGTATTTCAAGCAACGTAACTTATTTTGGGGGAAACAATCATACAGGGACCATGCAGCAGTAAAAACAGGGGTGTTTTCTTTTTAATGGTAAATACTGGAAATTTGTAATGTCAATATTTGACTTTTTCAGTTGGGAGGAAGAATTAATTTAATATTAGGTCTTTTTACTATTTTTAAAATGCACCGTTTGCAAGACTATTAACAGTATTAGTTCACTTGTCAGGGAATGAATGAATAATGTTCTTAAATGATCTCTTGGGATTTTGGCAGTGCTTCATTGATTTAAGGTATGAAATACATAATCCAATCCTGAACTGCATTGTGTCCCTGAATATACTTTCAATCATCTTCTTATATTTGGGACTCATATATGAGCAGAAAATTCTCATATCAAAGCTGCTTCTTCAAAAAAATATCAGATATATTTCCTTGTAAAATCTCCTGAAGGGTTTCTTGTGCTATGTTCAGTTTTGAACATTTAAGATAGTTTTTAATGTTGCTTGAAGATCAAACAAGGGTTAAGAACCCAGTACTAGATACAGAGGATTTATCTGCAACCACACTATGCTGTCCCTTTAATACCTTTCAGCAACATAAATGCTTACATCCTAATAGGTTTTTAGCTTAAGATCTAATCATCCACTCTTGAATTAAGATGCTTGAATGAAGCCAACTCATTTGGAACTAAGCACTTTAATGTCAACAGACACATATGGTATTGAGACTGAATTACAAAGGATCTCTTCTGAGCCATCTATTACGAAAGCAAGACTAAGACCCCAGCATTATTATTAGTTTACTCATTTATTTGCTAGCAAATAATTGAGAGCAAGATCTTCTTAAGAAAGTGGAAATGGTCTAATAATTACAATCTGGGGCTATACTACATTCCTGTATACTTTGACTGAATCTCCTCCATCCAGCATTTATGCTTCTATACTTATCTAGAAATGAGTATAGAAAAACTGAAAAAAACCCACCTTTTTATAAAACTGAAACAAAAAGTACCATACAACCTTAAGTGTCCAAAATTGGGTATTTGAAACTCCCTGTTACCAGAAATAGTTATGTCCTCTGATGTTTATTAAGTACACTGAAAACTCCTTTGCTTGCCCAGCTCTCCCATAATTGTGTCTCAACTTATTTTTCTCTTCGTGGGGTGTTACTAACAAAGTTGTGACATCATGTGATCAAACCCTGGTAATTTAAAGCTAAGACAAAAAGCCACACTGTCCTCTAAAGCTATTCCAGTGTCTACAATGTGAGACAGATGACAACGTGCTGTACTTATTTAACATCTTGGCTTTAATTAGAATCTTGGTAGAAAAGGACAAAGCTGGGAGTCTGTTGAACCTCATCTGGAGGTCTGGAGTTTTGCAAAACCAAAAGCAAAGTTGCTTTGGATACAGCTCCTATTTATGCTTCCTCCTAAACCTTAGTCAGCTCAGGTTACTAAATCAGGTTACTAATTCAGCCCATCCATTTTTAAGTCTTTGTGCTACTTTAAGCTGATCCTTGGATTTAGATTATCAATTTATATTTAATTTCATTGTGTCCATGAGATAAAATACAACTATTATAATAATTTTCTAAACAGTTTGAGGATACAGCATGTATGAAAAGTACTTCTAGACAACAAGTACTTTATCTTTTTCTTTAAAAACATGAATAATCATGTTTAAAAACCATGAATAAGTGATCTTACAGATCCTATATATTCTACAGGAATCACTACAGTCTAACATTCATCCATCAGAATCAGCCCAACCATAATATGGATTGCTGATGACGTGAGGAAGGTAGAAGTATACTCAGGCTGTGGCCAACATAACCACAATCCCAAAGTAGCCAGAGGCTTATGCTAAAATACTGCAAGCAAATTGTTAATTGTTTGCAGGCAATAATGAACCAGCCACAATTGGAAGTTGTTCTTCCCAACTATAAGGACTTCATAGATTTCATAGACATCAGGGCTGGAAGGGACCTCAGAAGATCATCGAGTCCAGCCCCCCGCCCAAAGGGCAGGAAGTCAGCTGGGGTCATAGGATCCCAGCAAGATAAGCATCCAGTTTCATCTTGAAGGTGTTCAACGAAGGCGCTTGAACCACCTCCGGTGGCAGGCTGTTCCAGACCTTGGGGGCTCGGACAGTAAAGAAGTTCTTCCTTATGTCCAGCCTGAAACGATCTTGAAGTAGTTTGTGACCATTCGACCTCGTCATCCCTTGGGGCGCTCTGGTGAACAAACGTTCCCCCAGATGCTGGTGGTCACCCCTGATAAACTTGTAGGTGGCCATCAGATCACCCCTGAGCCTGCGCTTTTTCAGGCTAAAGAGCCCCAAGGCTCTCAGCCTGTCATCGTAGGGTCTGCTTCCCTGACCTCTGATCATGCGCGTGGCTCTTCTCTGGACTCTCTCAAGCTTCTCCACATCCTTTTTGAATTGTGGAGCCCAAAACTGGACACAGTACTCCAGCTGCGGCCTCACTCAGGGGGAGAATGACGTCCCGGGATTTGCTTGAGAAGCATCTATGAAATGTTTGTGCACTCCCTGCTCCTCCATTGCAGAAATCTATTTTAATCCGTTTTTAAAAACACACTTATTCTCTAAAGCAATTGGCTCCAAAATGTGGTACCTCTACTTTTGCTATTTACACACTCTCCTTTTTCATCCCTAAAGCTATTTCTTTCGGATTTGGGGGTTCCCAGTTCCTGTCATCTTGCTTTAGTTCAATCTATTCTAGATGGAGCTTTACCTGACGATTGCCTAAAAACGAGGCGCTGAACGCCGCTGCTTAGCGGCGTTCCTGTCAGAGAGTGCATTTTGCACGGGTTCTGTGATTTGGATTGACATACCACTTGTTTCTGTATAAATATGAACTCGCCATTTTCTCAACCTCCTGAAACCCTCAATATTTTGGATCTTGGAAATGGCCCGTCTCCTTATATGGTACTGGAGCAGCCGCTAAAGTTAGAGAGAGAGTTTTGCTAAAAGCTCTTTCCATTCTGGTGTTAGAAAGGAAAAAGGAGAATTGGCAATTGGGAAATTCAAGTGCAACTGCTTTCTCCGCTTGGTTCAGTAGAGGCAGAGTTGCTTGCTGGCATTCAGAACTCACTCTCTATTCTCCAAATAGTTTTGAAAAATAACAGGGTTCAGAAGGATGCCAAGGTGGGCTAAGTGGAGAAACGTGAATGTAGTGGGTAGGGTGCGTGAGAAAGTCTGTTACTAGAAATGGATTTACCCTGATCTTGCAAGCTGCTCTGCAAGGGGGGATTCCTGCCCTGCAGGAAATCAATGGGGTCTGTGGGATGGAAGGGACAACCCAGCTTTTGGCATATTTTCCATACTCTATGGACCCCTGGATTTGCAGTTTAGTACATCTACACAAACAGCCATCTATCTTATTCTCATCCTTCTAGAACCACATGAAGGCTGTCACTCCAGCTCATATGTTATTCAGAGTTAATTCAGTGTCTGCAATTTTAGTCACTATATATGGATAACTATAGGAAGCTGAGTGGGGCTCACTCCGCTACATACTGTACAAATGTTGTCAGACACAGTCTATTATGTCCAAGTATTGTGTCCACATTTTGCAATAGTTTTAAAAAAAGCAGGCAGTAGTTTCCTATTCTTTTGGGCTCACAGCATGTTGTCTGCTGCAAATCTCTATTCACGTTCTTACAGGATAACACAGTGGTGTCACATTCATCATTAAATGAATTAACCGTTAACCCTATATTTACACTCCTGCTATAAACAGAAGCTTAATTTGCTGCACTGACAGTCGGTTGCGTGCCATTTGTATCTTTTCTGTGCTATTTGGTATTTATATAGCACTCAAAAGTCACTAAATGCTTTACATATTAAAAAATACAAGTCCCCATCTGGAAGGGTTTTCCACCTTATAGCTCAATTCTGTATATTCGTGTACTTCTCATAGGCGTTCTGGAAACAGAGGTCTTGCTGAATTAGTTCTTAGGCAGCATTACATATATAGATAATTCCTAATTATGCTATATAACACCAACACCAAGCCCCTCTTTTCAACCATCACAGAATGAAAAGGAGCATTCCTACTTCGGCAGATGACAAAACAAAGCAGAGCAAAACAAATACACATTTTCCAGGGCAGATTTCACAATTGCAGTATTCCAGCTGAGCAACAGCTGGTTGGAAGAACAAAGCTGAATTCTTTTAGGGTATTCATTCGTGACATTCCCAAAAAGGAAGCAAGACAGATGAGGGAGAGATACAGCTCTTTACAGTACCTTGGCTCATCTTCAAGTGGCACTCCACTCTGCATCGGAAAAGAATTGCACCTTGTGTGCAAGAACAAGTGCGATCTTCTTTAGTAATGCTAGGAACCCACCATGCTCAGAGCTGTATCGGAGAGAGAACCAGGATGCCAGGGACGTGTAGCTTTCCTTAACATAGAGAGCTACCCCCCCCGCCCCTTTTCTCTACACGATCCCTCCTGTACAGGGTATAGCCATCTATACCTGTGGTCCAGTCATGGGTGGAGTCCCACCAGGTCTCCGTTATCCCTATGACATCGTAATTGTTTGCACTGAGCAGGAGGATGAGCTCCTCCTGCTTATTCCCCAAGCTCCTGGCATTAGTGTACAGGCAGGCAAGTGCCCCCTGGGGGGCTCCTTCCTTGCCCACAGATTTTACCAGGGCTGGGGCAGGGGTGGGCTCCCTGAAGCGCCGTGATCCGCTGGCTTTGCAAGGATTGCTCAGCGGACCAGCAGTGGCGGTAGTCCCCCCGTCCCCCAACGGGCTTAGTTTAAAGCCCAGTGGAGCAGGTCAGCCAGTCTGGCTGAGAAGAGCCTCCTCCCTAGGGGAGAGAGGTGGAGGCCATCCCTTCCCAGCAGCTCGCTGCCTCTCTCGCCAAAGAGCGGGCTGTGGTCATGAAAGCCAAAGCCTTCCTGACGACACCAGCGCTGCACTCTTTTTTTGACCACATAGATCCTCCTGTCCCTTCTCAGCCCATAGCCTGAGACTGGGAGGATCGACGAGAACACTACCTGTGCCCCCAGTCTTGAAATTTAACATTTAAAAAAAATGTTTATGTTCTAGGCCAGCTCAATCTGACTCCCCGACCCCCACACAGCAGGAAGCTATCTTCTGCAAGTTCTGCCCTAGTTGAAGTCTGCCACTGGATTTACAAAAGCATCACTGAGACTGACACAATAAAACAGACAGAAAAGGGATGGAGACTGGGGAAAAAACAGGAGGATAATGTTCTTTTGATCCTCCCCTCAATGGGCAACTTCTTCATAGCAGAATTTCTGTGTATTTATTTTCTAGGGGGAACTAATATGTTAAGGGGAAAGGTGGGGACTTTGGGGATAGATGTGCAGCTGCTGATGAAGAAACACATCCAAAAGCATCTGCGCATAAGCCCTTTATATGTTAACAGCCATGCATATGCCTCTCTGTGCTTTACAGCAGTACAGCTGACCTGGGCATCAGCTCCAGGTACCAGCTTGGATGGGGGTGGGGGAGGAGGGAGGAAGCAGATGGAAAAACAGCAGTTGCTGCTGCAGCTGCACAATTGCACCAATTGCACAGAGGAAGCGGGAAGTAGCCACTGCCCCCATGCATCCTGTTGCCTTAAGTCACCTAGGTTGGTTTACAACAAAATTTGACAGAAAAGAAGTATAGTTTCTGACAAGGGAAGTTTGCATACACATTGCCTGCATTGATCGTTCTGCCTGATCAGCCTTTCGTCTATGCAAGTCAATCAGGATGATATAGAGGCAGAATTTACACATGAAATTAATTTGAAGCAATTAACTCTGGGATGCCATTTGAATGTGCACCTCAGACCACAGCATGTTGAGTGAGGTTGGAGCAGCCCCAGCTGACAGGGTGGTCAGCCTACCAACCCAGGACTGCTTTGCCCTGACTCAGCGTGCTGTAGAGGGGCTGGCTGGGGCATACAGGTGTAGGGCTAACTGGCATGCTACCTGGGGCATCCAGTGTAGGGTTAGCTGACACACAGCCCCCATAATGAAGTACCCTCATGCCTCAGCCAGCCCCATCAGTGTCTACAGGTGTGTTGCTACAGAGTAAAAAACTCTGCAGCAGGATAGTACTGGTATTCACAAGTACTACTCTGCTGCAGAATTTATTAGTTTATTCCAGGCTAATAGCCCTGCACATGTAGACATGAGATGCTTACCAAGGAATTAATTAGTCTACTCTGCAGTATATGTCTCATGTGGATGTGCCCAAAGGCCACGTCTACACAAGATGCTGACTGTGCAGTCATTACTGTGCAGTTAGTATTTGTATAAACTGTGCAGTAGCCTGAGACCACTGTGCAGTAGCGTTGCGTCATGCTTCCTGTCATGTGACACTACTGCACAGTAGTCATGGGCTACTGTGAAGTCAGTATCTCATGTAGATGAGGCCAAAGAAAATGTAAATTTTCAGTTACCGTGTGAATCATAGCTAAAAAATAATCCTAAATTCAACATAAAACCACCTCCCTCTCAACTGAGGTGCTGAAAAAAAAAATATTTTTAAGAGAGAATGGTGAACAACACATAGTGGAACTGACCAGTAGTGTCATTCAGAACTCAATGCAAGATCTATGCATTAAAGATGTATTTAGGAAACACCAGATAAAATCTACACAGAAAATTCAGCTGGCATAAAAGCAAACCCTATAAAAGCATTTTGCTGTAATTTTAACAAGACAACACTTGGGGGAACCTAAGATTCTTCTGTATTAGGCTACCCATAGGCGAATACTACACTAAAGAATCATCACATCACATCACATCACTGCTTCTTTACTAACAGAAATAAATGCATGTAATCTCTGAAAAGTCTGAAATTTTTTTTTTATATCTGTATAGTTAAGCTCACTAGCTTAGTGCTGCTTTTGCTGGTACAGCTTATACCTGTTTGCTGACTGATATAAATTACATAAGCCAAGTTCTTTCACTCTGGTACAATTGTGTTTACATTAGGTTGTTTGATAATCTAGAAAACTTGAAAAAATGTCACATCTGTAACCTATATACCACACGAACGAAAGTTTTTGGTATATATTTGGACTATGTTGTGGTTCCAAAGAATCCTTTACAACTTCAAGGTGCTAAAGTGTTAAGTGATTTGACTTGGGCCACTGAAAGAGTCTGTACTAGAGAAACTTGATAGAGTTTAGGAGTTCCAGTTCTCAAGCCTGTATTCAGACTAGTGGTTTATCCTTGTTACCAAAAAAAGTCTGTTTGTTCTGCACTGAAACCCACACCTCTTATGTAGGACACATGAGAGAAATGAGATTTTAAAATAAAATGTACTGTACAGCAGTCATGCCAATAACCTCAAACTTAGGAAAATAAGCACTTCCATAAAGGCTTATCTAAATATTTGCCAATTGGTTTGTCTATCCTGCTGTGATCAGCTTTGTTTTGTACTTATTGACACTTGCAACTCCAAGATGGAACATTGTCTGGTCTTAATTACATAAAATAGTCATTAGGAAGCCTCTATGATGGCTGAATAGGGATCTGTCATCCCAAATTTGTTTAAACAAACCTGGTACTCAGTGTGAAACTAAAAGACAGTAGCTGCATTGCAGTTATTTTTGCTCTGATCAAGTAAGATCTTGCTAGTATTTGATATGGCTAGAAACATTTGTCACTCAACCCTAGTGCAAGTACCTCAGGTAAACATCTAATCGATATTACAAATAAATAAATGCATACAGTATCCAGATGCTCTTTCAAATGCTGGCAGACCTCTACTTGCAACAGAATGCTAAAATATGGTAGAGGCAAATTCAGATGTGTTCTTGACATTAGTTTTTAATTGTTTACTTGCATTGCTCCATCTGCTTTTCCTTGTTCAGCCAGTAAAAGTTTGGCAAGCAGACTGCATCATCTCTGTGTTGTCCTCAGCCCATAGTATTCATTTGCACAGGCTTTAGCTTTGTCATCCAACTGACTCACTGGTATACTGTGTCACTTCCATCAGTGTTTGCAGGGTTGAGGTGGCACACAGTGCTAAGATACACACTTACCACCCCAGAGACTGCAAGTTTGAGGCTATAGTAGAAGTACTCACAGCATAGCCCTGTCAGATTCCAACAAGTCTGTCAATTCTGCTAAAATACTTTGTCACAAGGACACAAAAAAAGAAGGAATCAGTGTTTGCTACTGGTTATTTTGGGGCCCCAAACCAGGAGGTGCTTAGCATTGCCAGCAAGCTGTTGAGTTCCTTTAACTCTCAGTATTCTGCAGGTTTCTTTAGCAATTTCACTCTTTAGGACAGAACATTTTTTCTTCAGATTCCTACATTTCCTTTGTGAGCCATCTCAATGCATCACACTATGTCCTCTGCTGAACTGGAAATGAATTGTATTTTCCTTTCTATATGTTTTCCTGGATAGGGCAATATCTTCATTCCAGGTCAAGTATTCTTTGACTGAATCCACAGACTAATGTGCTTTCAACCAAAGGCAAACCATTCTGTTTCTGTTGTACTGTTTTTACAGAGGTTGAAAGTCATTCTAATCCTCTCACTTCTTTGCAGAACACATTTTCCTATTCTCATTCAGAGCTTGTTCACCACAAAGTTTTTCTGCTCCCAAAAAGCACTCTAAACTTCTTATCCCATACTTACAGAACCTATCGGCAGTCTCCCTAGTATTGGTTAACCCTTAATGAAATAATGCAGTGGGTGACAATGTCAATCGGTCCAAAAGTTATCCTACCAGTACCTGAATATTTAATGGTCCCATAAACTCTACTACATTTCTCATTTGAGTGCTTCAGCTTCGTTCAAATCCCAGTTTTGCTACCAAGCCATCTACCTAACCACACAGAGAACCTGACTTTGCTTGCACTCATTATTAATGTGTTTCATTACATTATAAGCCTACTAGCCTTGACTGAGCCCTCTAAAACTTTCCAGTTTTGCTACTCATTTAAGGCAGTTAATTACTGGGTTACCCTTTCTTAAAGAATGTTCATTAAGTTCTTTAGGAAAGTTTCTTGAGGCAACACTAAGTTTCTTCAGGAAACTTGTTCAGACCACAGGGATATGGAATGTGGGCATAAAATGTGTTCAATATAATGTCTGTACTTAGTAATTGAAAGTACCTCGACACAGCAGAATTCTTAGCACGATGCGAGTACTCAGTGCAAGGGATTCCTTGCTACGGCAGGAAAAGCCTTGGTGCAGTGATCAGCTCCCGCCAAAACTAGCAGCTGCACTGTTTGGATGCATGCTACCGATTGGCTCATTGTAAATTATTCATACCTGGCGGCTAGCAATTGGCTCACTAGCCGTATAAAAGCTTGGGTAGTTTCCGCCCAAGCCGGAGAACTCCGCGTGTACGTTGGGAACGAGTTCCTTGTGTACCTTGGAGCAAAATTGGAGACCTGATCAACCACCAGCCACTCCCTGTCGCCGACCGTCCCGACGTACCCCGCACCCTGCATGCTCGGAAAACATCGGTGTGCCACCCGGTTTCTTTCTTTTGCTTGTAACCTGTAACGGAGCGTGCCTACACTGTGTGCATCGACGCAAGTCCCTGTACGTCAGTTTGTAAGTAAAGTTCTTTTCAATTCAACCAGTACGCGTTTGTGCCTAATTCCACTCCATTGGTGCGGCCCCAATTCCGGCTATACTCAGCCCCCACATATAACATTTTGAAACATTAACCTAAACCCTGCACTCCTTTCCCCACTACTTCCTCTCCCTTCTCATCCCAGAAAATACTGTTAAAAGAATGTAGTTTATCTATGTAATAGCTCTGGAATCTGAGGTTCACCTTTGTCTCCACTCATTTGAAAAAATATGTTGTCAACCAAGAGATAGGAAATGTACATGCACACCTTGAGCCCCATCTCATTAACTTCACACAAAAAAAAGTTGTCCAGGCTCCCAATTCACCCAAAAGCTTCCTGGATACAGGTATTCCTACCCTTGTTGACCCATATCTGTATATACATGCTTCGGGTATGAGAAAAGGAAGACCGCTGTGAAGGAAAGATGGTCTCTGCTGCATCCTTCTTGTTAACCCCCAGGTAAGACTGCTCTATGACTCTATGCCATAGAGACCCTGAGGATCCCCCTGGAGTTCTTGCCTTCCTCACCCTTACTCCCCAGTCTCTGGCTGGCTTCTCTTCCCTCCATTCAAGTTTCTCTTATTCCCTTTTTTTAGTTTCTGGCTTCTCACTTGTTTTTGCATCTCTCTCCAACCTTCTTTGAGTTTCTTTTTCTAAAAAATGTGCTTCTGCAGAGACCTTGCACACAGCTTAATTTCCAACATGGGGCAGAGATAGGGCTACAGATCTGGTGTTGTATATGCCAAATCTAGCAGAATCTCTTTGGCCAGATATGGAGAGGGAACAAGGGAAACCTGAGCATTAAGCACAGCCAACCCAAAAAAAGGTGAGTTGATGGGAACTGAGCAAGGGAACTAGTAGGGATTGAGAAAGAAAGAAAGGGAACCTAAGGGGGTGGGGGTGGGGGGGTTTGGACAATGCAAATGTGGTAATGCACTTTTACCAAATAAAAGAATGGCACCACCTGCAAAAAATCTCCAGCTTGTAGACTTACAGCTTTAACAAGCCTAAATCTCCTATTAGTTTTATTGGAAGTTTTGCCTGAGGACTGCAGACAAATCTAGTTAAGTTTCACAGTCACTTGTAGCTAGGGCAAGGTATTGGGTAGTGTCTAATTTAAATAAATATATGAAGAAAAGAATATGTGAGAAGGAATGCAACACATGTGAGCACACATGCAAACACCACATTTTATTGCAAATAAAACGGTGTTTATTCACCGTTAAAATATATGGGAGGAGTGAAAAAGAGTGAGGAAAGGATCCTGATTTTCAACTGATTGATTTACAATTTGAAAATAAAGGTGGTTTTAGCAGGATTCTTCCCTGTTTTTTTCCATTTTTACCTGAGTGCTCTGAAAACAAAATTGGTTTGAGTGAAAAAATAAATTTCAATTATTCATTTATTCTAACTTTTTATATTAAAAAAATCTGTGAGCGGCAAGAAGCAAACCACCTGGATCCATTTAACGAAACGTGTAGTAATTTAAATCAGACAAAAGCACATGTAATATTTGATTGTCAGCCTTATCTTAGTAAACAAGGCTTTCACAGGCTGTGAGACAGGGATTTTGTGGCATGTGAAAATCTTTGAGCAGCTTACTCTAACACGCAATAGACACAGGATTGTTTTCCTGAAAGACTGTAATAACAATTCCAAGCTTTGTTTCTCTATTCGTGTTCAGCTGGGCAGCTTTATAAAAGAAACCCTATGCACTAGTATAAGGGTTTGGATATTTAACTTCTTCTGTCTTTATAGTATAATTTCTAAGGCTACAGACTCATGAGTACTGACTGATCCAGGCACTTAGACATTCCATTTTCAGGAACAGTGCACCACTACAGTGATGTAGTGGCAAAATCTAACCATGAGCCACATGCCCATACTGCGCCATGCTTTAGTACTTCTAAAAGGAAGTCTAAAGCACAGCAACATGTAGATTTGGTTCAGCCTAGGCAGGTTAGATTAACCTGCAAAGGTTGAATCAGTTCAGGCTCTGGCTTTTTTAATGTCTGTCCCTAGCCACAAGGTTTATGACCATTACTTTTGCCTCTTCAGAAGCATACAAGAGGCCTAAGCCAGGTTTACTGGCTGCTTGGGGAAATCTCATGTACTCCTATATACCTGATAACCACACTTACCAGGACAGTCACTTGAAGCTATGTGTTTTCAACATAAAATAAAGCAGCCCTAGCCACCATCATTTAAACTATAAGTTTAAATACCACTGTGTATTTACAATGACAAACTAGTCATTCTTAGCATCTGATGAAATAAGCTGCTGCTTAGGAAAGCTTATGCAGCTCTGATTTAGTTAGTCTGTATGGTAAGAATCTGCCGTGCCTTCTGATAGACTAGGACTAAACTGCTGATATTTCTTTTTTCTGATGATTTTTCAGTAGTTTAGCTGTTTGAGGACATCTCAGGTACTCCTATGTACCTGCTAACCACACTTATCAGGACAGTCATTGAAGCTATGTGTTTTCAACATAAAATAGAGCAGCCCTGGCCACCATATTTTAAACCGTAAGTGTAAACCCTGGACTCCATAGTTGGAGTTATTTGAAATCCATTTTGGCATCCTCCCATTCTGAGCTGATTCAACCACACTTGTGTTACAGCTTAAGATCTGGGCCTAAAAGGGCTATAGAATCTTCAGAAGAGATTGCTAGAGCTTTTGAATTCAACTCATACACCAATCTGACAGACCAAATATCAAAATGTTACAAAGGTATGTAGACAGACACAAATCTATGCTAATTTTCAACATTTTATTATTAAATGGCTAAGATTCAGAGTTGAGGTTTATAGCTTTGTGCTTAGTATTCTGCAGCCTCAGCAAGAAAGATGCAAAGGGACTTTCTAATAGCATATCATGTATGTGAACACAACTCTAATTTTCCTCCTAAAATATCTTTGAGATAAGGTTGCTAGCCTGCATATCTGACCCAAACACATGATAAGCAGCAAGGAAGCAAGGAACTAAGTCACACAACACTTCACTGCATGCCACTGCTCAGCATTTCTTCTCATTTTCAGTTTTTCATCTCCAGCCTCTCTCTCTCAACTCCCTTTCATCATCTGTGGCCCCCACAAATCCCATAATAGATTAAGACACACACACATACGCATACGTGTTCAAAGATGTGGGTATATATGGGTGTGTGTATAATTATTTATATCTTTGGTCAACCTGGAATAGACTTAGATGCATTTAGAAAAAGTACATAATTTCCTAACCTCACAAGCTGCTGGGAATAAAGACTATGGTAAATTGTGCCTTTCAAATTAAGGAAGAGCCTGTTGAATGTACAGACTCACGTATCTCTCTTCATTCTGAAAACCTGCCCACACCCTGCAGAGACCTCGGCTCTGCACCAATTCTGAGAACAGCAATCTGTTACAATTAAAAAGCAGAAATGTGTGGGTCTTGGCAATATTTCTCTTATGCAATTTGCCATAGCTCCTATTAGGGAGATAGATTTTTTTTTTTAATAAGTAATCTACTGAAACTCCATATGGCAATATAGCAGTACTACCCATGGCAATGAGTTCAAAAAAGGAAAGGCGTAATAATTGACATGATTGTTAGGCAGATGCTACTGTCCAATAAGCAGAGGTTTAGACCTAAGAGTTCTACTGCTATCTAGCCTAATATATGATTGTGATCAAAAGCTTGTACCTTAGAGGTTGATGATGTTTAGGTGTAAAGTGAAACTCCCCGGAGAATGAGCTAAATTCTTTTTCCTCATTGTAAAGAGTGCTCCAGCTTTACTCAGAGATAAATGGAGAGGCAGAGGTGCAAGACAGTTTTGTTTTGGTGTTAGGGTAGATATGCTTTGCCAGAAGTTTCCACATGCTGGTTAACACCCCTGTTCAAGGCAAAAATGGTTAATAAGGGATGGCCATACAGCAACATCCTACTGAGCTCATATGGGCTAAGAACCAGAGGTCCAGTCCAGGAAACACTTATACTTGTGAATCCCACTGAAGTCAACATTACTCAAAACAGTGTTTCCAGGGCTGGGCATGATTTCAAAAGAACAGTCTTGTGGCTAACAGTATGGAAAACTTTCTTTTAGTCTGGTTTACAGGGGAAGTGGGGAGGCAGGGAGGTAAAAAGAAAACTCTATCGGGTATAAGAATTCTTAAGCAAACAGAGCCACTGAGACACATATCTCTGTCAGTACCCAGGATGTTCTTCTGCCATGCAGTTAGATCATAGCTTTATGTGTGTCAGAGTTTGGGGGAAAATTGCAAGCATTGCTTTGGGGTGCCCTGAATTCTTTTCTGAACAGCTACAACCTTCAGTTTTTTTGGTCTCCAAACATTACAATATTTTTGACAGTATTTTTGGCTTGTTGATTATAGTAAGCAAAATAAGGACCCAACTTATGTGACAGCCTGATAAAACAGGACATAAATGTATAGTTTTATTACATAATTAACTTATTTAAACAATATACCTCATTTATCCCCAAATAAAGACTTATTCAGAAATATTACCCTTCTGTGTGTCAGTCTTATTCATGCAGCTGCTTAAGCATGCGTTTTTCTTGAATGGAACACAGGTGTTGCCTTGGAACTATGGTATTACATGCAGTTGCATAAGTGAACACATTTTTAGGAGTGTATTTTTGTCCAGCAGGCCACAAGAACTCCTGCAGGCATTGCAGTTTAAGAGATTAATTAATATCTATAACACTTAACATTTTAAAGCATACATTGAATTGCAACAGGGCTAAAAAATCAGATGTTTAGGTTAATTTCTGAATTTAAATAATTACAATATAGTTTATCATTGTCTTCTAAATTGCTACTGCACATTTTTTCCAGGATGGACAGTCCTGGAACCTGAAATTCTCTGCACCTTAGAAATACAGCAAGGATAATAAGGGTTTAAGGGTAGGTATTCACTAAAGGCTTGTTACTATATTGCTGTGCTGGTATAGTTTAATTGGCAAAACGTTCCACATGCAGTTATATCAACATAAAAGAGTTTATACTGGTATAACTTATATCAGTTTAGGGAATCCGTTTAAAATTCTATTGATACAAGTGTCTCTACACTAAGATTTTTGCAGGCATACTTATGACAAAACTAGGGGGGCACATTAAAGTGCAGACTGCGCTTCAGCTTCTCCAGGTTATGATCTGTCTTTCAGAGATCACTTTTAGGGATAAGAATGTGATTCAGATTCTATATTCAGTCAGTCTTTGCCATTTTCCTGAGGTGACCAACAAGAGTATTAACTCACAACAACAGGCTTTGGTTTGCCAACAGTATTCACTGGGAACAGACTGAAATGAACAATTCTTTTCAGGCAGGCCACCAAATACAGTTTTAGACACTGAGGGTGCTTACAGACATAAACAAAACAAAACAGTGTTTTACTTTAAACTCAGTGTGTTCCTGCGCCAAGCCTCATGCATGCCCAGAAGAGGCAGTGTGCTACTTCAACCCAGCTCGTCTGACATCTGTCAAGTGCCTGACCTTTACAGACATTGGGCGAGCTGGGGAAGATGAAACATGAAGCTGGGAAGTGGAGAGTTAATGGGATAGGAGTGAGTAATTAAATGGGAGGTGGAAAGGAAATGGAAATGGGGGAAGGGTGGTGAAATGAAGGGAGTCAGCCATTGAAGGATAAAATAAAAAGAAATAAAAAAAGAAAAAAAAGAAAGAGGAAGTAAATTAAAGAAGGCCTCATGTTTTAATAAATTTGGATTTTGGATTGTGGTGTGGAGGATGCTGGTCATGAAGGAAGGTGCTTTTAGGGGAGCTACTACCCCTGCCCTGGGAAGGAAGCCCCAGATCACGGGGACACAATCCAGCCCCCGCTAGATCCCACTCATGAACCTGTTCATGCCCTGCAACCTGGTTAGTAGGGGTGCGCAAAACGGGCTGTATTCGATTTGGATTTGGATTCGGCCTGAATTGGGGACAGCGATTTGATTCATTGATTCAGATCACTGTCCCCAATTTGATTCAGCCGAATCTGAATCTGAAGATTCAATGCTGATTCAGAGAATCAGCGATTTGGCCATAGACGCAGCCATAGACAATTCAGCCATAGACACAGCTTTAAATGTTTTTTCTACATACCTCAAGGTACAAGGCATGGTTCATGAACACTGCGATGCTGGGGAAGATGGAGCGTCCCACATGAGCGCAGGAGGGCCCCCTGCCTGCTCAATGGCAAACCCGGAAGTGGACCAGAAGTGCTTCTGGTCCACTTCCAGGTTTGCCATTGAGCAGGCAGGGGGCCTCCCTGTGCCCCCCAACCTGGGCACTCCTGGCTCAACAATCAGCCATGGGGGACCTTGGGTGCCCCCCCAGATCCAGGAGGCACCAGTCGCCGAGCCGGGGAGGGTGGCATGGAGGGGGGGGAGGGGCCCTGCGCACTCCCTGGCTGACCCGGAAGTGGACCAGAAGATCTTCTGGTCCACTTCTGGGTCTGCTGCTGAGTGTGCTGGGGAGCCCCCTGTGCTCCTGTGGGACACTCCATCTGCCCCAGTAGGGCAGCATTCATGAGCTGCCTGCTACTTTGAGGTATGTAGAAAAAACATCTAAAGCTGTGTCTATGTCCGAATTGCCGAATTTTTCCGAATCTCTCTGAATTGATTAGAAGGTTCCGATTCAATTTGGAGAGATCCAAGGGTCTCCTGATTCAATTCAGATTCAGAGATTCGGCCACTGAATCGGGCTGAATCTCCACTGAATTGAATTGGGGACTGAAGCTTCACACAGCCCTACTGGTTAGATATCATGTGCCCTGCAGGATGTTTGCACAGGTTTGCACCCCCAGGGATGGGAAGGTCACACCCTCAAGGTTGGGAGGGGGAGTGTCTTGGCACCAAAATTGCCCCGTGGGTAATAGAGTTCAGGGGGTTCAAAGTTTGTCCACACAGAACAGGAGGATGGGGGAGGGATCCTGGGATGCTGGAAGACTACAACTTAGGTAACTCATCTGTGGGCAGTGGCTACACATTAATGGAACACAAACTGGGTAGCACAGATCAGAGCTAACCCTGCCCTGGAATGGTGTAACTTAAGGAAATATGGGTTGGATCAATGGACTGTAAGGCAGATAGCAAGCTGGCTGGATCATCAGGCTCAATGGATAGCGATCAATGGCTTAAGGTCTAGTTGGCAGCCAGTATCAAGTGGAGTGCCCCAGGGGTTGGTCCTGGGGCTGGTTTTGTTCACTATCTTCATTAACAATCTGGAAGAGGGGATGGAGTGCACCCTCAGCAAGTACACAGATGGCACCAAACTGGGGGGAGTAGTAGATGCTTGGATGCAGTGACCTAGACAAATTGGAAGATTGAGTCAAAAGAAATCTCATGAGCTTCAACAAGGACAAGTGCAAGGTCCTGTACTTAGAATGGAAGACTCTCATGCACTGCTACAGGCCTGGAATGAACTTACTAAGCAGCAGCTCTGCAGAAAAAGACCTGGGTGTTACAGTGGATGATAAGCTGGATATGAGTCAGCAGTGTGCCCTTGTTGCCAAGGCTAACAGCATATTGGGCTGCATTAGTAGGATTGTTGCCAGCAGATCGAGGGAAGTAATTATTCCCCTTTATTCTGCACTGGTGAAGCTATATCTGGAGTACTTTGTCCAGTTTTGGGGCCCCCATTACAGAAAAGATGTGGACAAGTTGGAGAGAGTTCAGTGGAGGGCAATGAAAATGGTGAGGGGGCTGGGGCTCATGGTTTATGAGGAGAGGCTGAGGGAACTGGTCTTATTTAGTCTGCAGAAGGGAAGACTACAACTTGATAGCAGCCTTCAACTACCTGAAGGGTGGTTCCAAAGAGGATGGAGCTAGACTGTTCTCTGTGGTGCAAGATAACAGAACAAGGAGAAATGATCTGAAGTTCCAGCAAGGGAAGTTTAGGTTGGATATTAGGAAAAACTTTCTCATTAGAAGGGTGGTGAAGCACTGGAACAGATTACCTAAAGAGGTGGTGGAATAACCATTGTTGGAGGTTTTTAAGGCCCAGCTCAACAAAGCCCGGCTGGAATGATCTAGTTGGGGATGGTCCTGCTCTGAGCAGGGGGCTGGACTCACTAGAAGACCTCCTGAGGTTCCTTCCCTCCCTCATTTTCTGATTCTATGATTCTAAGCTGCCTAAAGTGTGCTTAAAACCAGTTCTAGATGTTAATGTGGTGACAATTCAGGAGTTAAGAGCTCCAGGAGCTGCCCAAAATTATCATGTAACAAGCCCTCTTGGAGCTCTTAACCCCTGGATTGTCAATACATTAATAACTGAAACTAGTTTTAACATTTGTTAGGTGCCTCAGAATGACTTTTTATCCATGTTATCCAGCTCATGTTACATGTAGGTGTAGCCACTCTAGGCTACACCTTAATCACCCCACCTGCTTGCCTTCCCCAATGGACCAAATCAAGCCCACTCCCCTCCCCCCCGCTCTCCCCAGCACCCCAGATCCCCACTCACTGCTCTTCTGTCCCTCCCACTCTGGTTACTAGTAGCTGGCCACAGTGCCTCTCCTGGGGGAGCAGGCAAGGAAGGGTTAGCTAGCCTGCCCCACTGTTGCCACCACCACTGTTGCTGCTCTTGGGGCAGGCTCAGCCTCAAAAAGAGCAGCAGCCCAGCAGTCACCACCCTTCCCTGTCTGCACTCTTGGGACAGACAGTGCAGGCAGCCACAAATAAACAGGAGAGATGTGGGGAGAGAGAGGGGGCCGAGGGAAATGCCAAGTGGGGGTGGGGTGGGGGACCCAGAATGGGTAGTAAGGAAATTCTTACCTTTTAGTCCTCCAGGCCCCTGTTGACCTGAAGTGTGACTGCTCCAAACTCGAGCTAGCACTAACACAGATCAACATTTGTGTGGCTCACGGTGTAAGATATAACAAGGCCCTCACTTTAAAGGTCCCAAAGCATTTAACCAGGCAATAGGACTTAAATGAGACTACTCGCATAGATAAGGATTATTCAGCTTACAAGAGTGAAAGTCAGTTTCTATAACTGGCCCAGATTTTTGCAAAGGACTTGAAGATCTTTCAGAGTTCCCTAAAATCTCATGAAGCCAGGTCTGGGGCAGATGGTTGAGGATGAGAAGGAATGGTATTCCCATCCAAGTGCTTGTATAACATGACATATTTGAAATCTAGGCAGAACTGACAAGATCATGATTTTTTTGTGGTTTCAACCCAATAGATTTTTTTTTTAATATTTCAAGTAGAAAAATATTTTGCTTTGTGCTGACACCTTGTTTCCTGTGATCCAGCCACAAAAGAACTTTTGCAGCTGGGTTATAAATACCTGACAACTGCAGTTGGAAATACTGACTGTTCCCATGTTTCCATAACTACTGCAGCAGTGCTGGAGGAAGCCATTATGAGAAAGCATTCCTCTGAGAGACAGTGTAATGGGGACTAAGACAGGCAACTGCTGAGTGAGAGGGTGTCTGCAGTGGGTATCTATGGAGTTATTCATTTCCATTTTGGCTTACAGAAGGCAACTTTTTATCTTGTTTGATTAAGTGAGCAAGGAATTATCTTAGTGCAATGCTTCTTCTGTTACCCTAAGAATAGATTTTTGTTCTTAGTTGAGGTAAAATTAAAGCTTCCCTCTCTCTAGAAAGAGATTTCAGTCTTTCACCTGAACTGAAACTCTCCCAGTACTGGAGTAACCAAGCTGCAAACCTTCACCATCTCTTCACCTGGGTCACAGGTGTCCTTTAAGGGTCTATCAATATTCATTCCTCTTTGCCATATAACAGCACTGTCCCATCAGTTTTTCAACCTATTCAGTTGACACTGTTCATCTATCAGCCTTACCAATAAAATGGATGAAAAATCCAACCACTGATTTTCTCCACTTTCCTTCCCTGTCAAGACACTTTGCTCAGCAACAAACACTCAACTCCTGCACAGCTTGCCGTGATCGTATAGTGGTTAGTACTCTGTGTTGTGACTGCAGCAACCTCGGTTTGAATCCGAGTCACGGTAGGAAAAGATGTGCTTTGTTTTCTGTGTCTTTACACTGCTCAGATGATGTTTGACAAAGAAATGAAGGCCAATTTACAAAACTGACATATCACAGCCATTATTCCCATTCAATAACCCTATTGCAGGCACAAGCTACAAGAAACAACGGACACAAACTGATTGAAGATCACTTCAGACTGGACATGAGGAAAAAACTTGTTCATGAGTCGAGTGCCGAGGGTTTGGAACACACTCCTGCAACAGGTGTTACAGTCACCCACCCTGGTGATCTTCAACAAGTGTCTTGACGCTCATCTTGCTGGGGTCATCGGATCCCAGCAGTCTTTCCTGCCCAAGTGCAGGGGGGCTGGACCCTATGATCTGAGGGGTCCCTTCCAGCCCCTAACAACTATGAAACATCTTCATCTCAGAAACTTGTAAGGCCCTTTTACTGTCTCCTTCAAAGAATTGCTGTGCAAATGTCAGATCTGTATGAGGTCATGGCTTAATTTTGGCCTTATCTTGACTATGCCACTAAATGTTCTCTGGCAGTTCCACGATGGCTGCTCAGGCTCTAGGGGCCCTCACAGCTGCTGGGAGGAACAAAATGAAAGGGAAGGAGCAGAATGTCTCCTAGCAGGTTCACTGCACCATCTTTTGCTGAGCAGTCACAGATCAACAGAGTCATCACACTACCAAGCTCTGATGATTATTTTAAGGGATCTCATGAATTTCTAATCTCTGCCTTCAATCTCATTAATTTTCGCTATCTCCCATTACTGTCAATAAATATGAAGCCACAGGGCAAGATCAGGAAAGAATTTCCACTACTGTCTCCTGTTTCCAAAATGACTGAAGTGTACCCAGGGTACCCATAATACTAAAAACAGTTCTGCGCAAAAGAAAGGAACATTTGTACTGGTGTAGGAAGACCCCCCAAATATGATGCTGCCTTATTCTTGCCTGCTTTGCACCCAGAAGACCCATGGCAGTTGGTTGGGGGGGGGGGGAGGGGAGGGGTGCTAATTCTGTCTGGTCAGAAAATGCTTGTTTATAGTTTTGTCAGCTATTGTGATTTTTATCACAAATCTTGTCAGTCTAAAGTCCCATCTTCTGGAAGTTATGGGATTATATCAGAATCTCATTTCATTTAAAAATAACAAGTTTCTAACCCTAATGATTTCAGAGAGAAGTATGAAAACATGAATCTTAGTGGTTCAGAAACAAGAAGTAAAATACTAATAAACCAAATGTGCATCTTTTAAATATCAGGATCTTTAAGACAAGCTCATCTTTGGGGATATGACTGATAATACCGTATTTTCTTACATATAACAAACACCTTCCTCCCCCCCCACCCCAAGACCGGTCTATGGAGACCAGTCTTCAACAGTAGCTAGGGTTTCAGCTTAAGCAAGAAAAGGAGGGTGAGTCAACTGAATATTAGGTTCTGTCCCTGCTTTATACAGCCTCACCTTTGGAAACATCTTTTTTTTTTTCATTGTGCCTTCCAAAAAGAGGGTGTGTATTATATTTTGGAGCATGTTCTGTGCAAAAAAAGCATGGTATTCATTTTTTTAGAGTCAGAAATATCATAGCTACTTGAATCAACTCATATAATGCCTAGTGAAATGTAAATGCCTTAAGTCTCTTTTAAGGAAGGTGGCACATAAATCTAGCAGGTAAATACATAATAAATGGAAGCTTAATAGGGAAGCCTTTTAGGAAAATAGGGAGCAATTGTTTCTCCCAGAAAAAAAAAAAAATTAAAAGTAGCTGGCACTTGTTGTAATCTGACAAAACATTTATTTTTCAGATGCATTTTTATCATAGCTAGGGCTGACATCTTTTACTAAATGTCATGAATTAGAATTATCCAGAGAAGGGGTCAAATTTAATCTCCAGGGAAATCCTTCCAACCTAACCTTCAGTTAGATGACAAACTTTGAGTAAGAGGCCTCTAAGATTGCATTCCAGCATATCACTGTTTGAAAAGTGTGAAAAATAGCTTATATCTCAAGGGACCTGACAAGGAAATGCCACGTTTTAAAAATCAATAGGGATAAATTATAGTTACAGCCTTATTAGTAACTAGTATCAGTTGGGGTTACCAGTATTTCACCTGCAAGTAGCAAGCTTAATGTTAAACAAAGCATTCCCTCTATTCCTTCCATTGTCTGTGGTAGATTATGGAGTTTAATTTTATCAGTGAAGAAACAGATAAAGAAGATAACTAAATCAGCAGTTATTTCTTTAAAACTTGAGGCAAAGAATTTTAGTTAAAAAACTCATCAGAGAGAACACTAGAAACTTACGACTGGAAGGCATTTTCTCTGTCACCAAGTCCAGTCCCCTGCAGTACCATTTCAGCCCCTGGGAAGCAAATTGCACCAAGCATTCACTTACTTATTCAGGACATTCCTACCACCTCTTGCTCTGGACCAATCTAGGAGGAACTGTTTTTCTCTCCTTGGTTACACCTGTGTGCAACCCAATGCAATTTTAAGAGTACCGGTATGTATCTTGTATGTATCTTTCCTGTCTGCTGGTGTTCTATCTTTAAGTCAAGTCTTGTGATCAAAAATGGGTTACTTATCATTGGGGATGATGAATATTTAACAAGAGTTCTTTGGCTATATAGAGATGCCAAGGCTGGCTTGAGAGCTTCTGGCGCATCTGTAGGAAAGCAAAGAAAGTCATATTGCCCCAACACAAAATGACAGATCTTGTATGTGTCAGTGTTCCTTCCTACTGGAGGGCATGTTTTGAGGGCCTTAATGAAGCCATAAGGAATACCCAAGATTAAAAGCTTGCTCAGACACCCTCTCCCGACCTGGTTGGTGAATGGCACAGAGGAAAAAGCCTTCCTCAGAGGAACTGGGATTGTCAGCAGCCAAGGCTGGGGATTTTGACTGGGGTGTGCCAATGCTTCTGCTGAGACAAACCCAGAGGTTCCTGGCTGAAGGGTTTGTCCCTCTACTCAAGATCAGACTGATCACCATATTTGGGGGCAGGAGGGAACTCTACCTCATGGTCAAATTGTTACACTGTACCAAAGGGCCTATGGCTCCCTGTTACTTTTAGGATGGAAACTGCAGCTGATAGAGCCCAGGCAGCTGAATCCAGACCAGCTACTGGGGGAAAGCAGCAAAGAAACCCTGTTTCTTTGGCAGGATGCTGCCCAGCAAAAGAAAAAGGGCACATCTGCAGATAGTCAGAAGAACTCTGCATAGGGTAAGTTGACTTCAGGGGAATAGGCAGCTTGGGGCAAGAGGCTATGGCCGTCTATTGCAGAACTAGCTGATAGGCAACCAGGAAGAGATTAGTTTGGGCAACAAAGGACTGCCAGAGCAACAGTCATAAGCTGCTTGCCATCCAGGATTCAGGCCCACCCCTGCAGAACTGAAGCACCACCTGACCATAAGGGGCAGGGCTTAGGCAGCATGTAAACCCAGGGCCTAAACCAGATGAGACAGTCTGGCCCAGCATGCTGCAGAGTGAAGAGCTCCAGGTCTGGAAGGCTGCAGTAAGACACCTGGCTCACTTCTGAGCTGGCCTGGGGACTACCAGTAAGATGTTGGTGCCTTACAGAGGAATGCACTCCAGGATAAGGCAATGAACTACTGTTGTTGTTTGCACCTAGAATGGGTTAATATTATGTTATAGCCCTTGTGCTTATCCCTTTGCTACAGTTTAATCCAGTGATTTTGGTTAGGGACTATCAGGGGTTAGTGGAGGTCCCAATAGTGCCAGTGGGTGTGCAGGGGCTAGAGCCTGCCAGGGGCTAGAGCCTTAGGACATGAAGTGGGATTTGGCCCGAAAACAGGCTCATTACCCACAGCAGGGCAGAGACAGGACCAGGGGACCCAGATGGAACAAAGTTATAGGGGCTGGGTTCCTAAAATCCAGTGTCAACAGATATCAGCAGGTCTGATGGTCAAAATGGTGGTGGTATGCTTTTGAACTAAAACACATCGAAGGTGTTTTAGTTCAAAAGCGCATTGCAGCCATTTTCTACACGATGATGTGTAAGTAGTGAAATGCACAACTGCATGCAACAGTGTAGTGTGCGTCAGCTCATGTGTGGAGCAGACTCAATTAACTGTGCCTGCTCTGATACACTGGATCTCTGGCATGTTGCAGTGTAAAAAGGTATGTGTATAAATGCCTGGAGGTACTAAATATAATACGCATTAGGAAAAGCACATTAATGTATGTGTAAACGTGCCCACCAAAAGCTAAAGAAACATTTAAAAACTTGAGAGAAAAAAAAACTCTGATAAAAGTTCTGGAAAGGGTAGGGCTAATCTGAAAAGGGGAAATTAACACTTTTTTTCAGAAGAATAGGCTACAGTGGGATCATTAGACAGAAAGGCAGGTGTTTATAAGAAGCAATTGGCATGACTGCAACCCCAGTAGGGAAGTAACTCACCGTAACAAAAGAAAGTAATTCTGGCTGCCAAATCAAATGTCAGTTAATGTCATTAACTATGAATTTTCCTCCTTTTCATTCTGCAAAAAAAACCCTTGATATTTTTGGGAAATTAAAAAAAAAATTTGGAGTGAAATAGATTATTGCTGTTCTTCTCAGTGAAATCAGGAGTTGCTTTTCATTAATTTTAAGGTTATGGGTTCACAACGAACTCAGGATAGAAATCCATTTCTCAATCTATTTGTGTGCATATCAGAAAATCACCACCAGCACTGGCACTGATTGGTAGTCTCTGCAGAAAGGTGCCGAAACAGAAGAGCCTGGTGAACTATTTTCTCACAGCCTGTCTTCTTTTTAGAGACAGTTGTGCACCAAAAATTCTGGGATACCCTCCCTCTGCAGTATTAAAATTCACATCTGAAACAAAGATTGTTCATTTTCTACCTTTTTGAATATAAAAAGGCACATGAACAGTTAGGTCCAGCATTTCCAAAAACAAAATGCAGGTTTTGCACGTGCATGCATGCAATGACCATACACTTGCGCTTTTGTAAAGTGAATAAAGGACAAGATAATTACATCCTGTCTAGCATGCTGATAAAAAACCATTAGTCCAAATAATAAGAAAACTTCTGTGATAAAATCAGACTTGCCTCCCTGCTAAATCATCAGATACCTGAACTGAAGATACATGATATGACTGTGAGCATCAATAGTGCCTTTGTTGCCCTAAGCTTCCCTTGTGTAAACCGTATGAATAGCAACCTTTTCCCTACTCAGGTCGGG
>NW_005842649.1:377944-389094 GCF_000455745.1 Alligator sinensis | reverse complement strand
CAGTTCTCTGAAATTGCTTCCTTTCTGTTTAATAATAGGTTTTCACTGGGTTTGGGCTCTTACATGAAGAATCCAAATTAGAATTTGAAAATGGAATTTCTCTGTATCAGGCTTTTTCTGTAAAATGGAGGTAATATTTCCTAACTTTGTAGGTCCTCAGATTTAACAAGTCCTGTAGTGATGCACTGACCCTGAGTCATGTCACTCATATGGAGTGGGGTGAAGAAAAGGAGCAGAATTTATCACAAAATGGTCTTCATTTCTTAGCCTCAAGGCAAAAGGACCTTGTCTGAATCATGCCACAACAGACTGTGACCCCAAACTCAGGTCTATGCACATTACTAGGGCTGTGCGAAACAGCACCATTCTGTTTCGACTTGCATTTCAACGTTTCAACGGAACACTGTTTTGTTTCAAATTTTGTTTCAATTCGAAACCACTGTTCTCTTTCATTTTGTTGAAACAGTTTCGCTGTTTCGACCGTTTTGACATTTGACCCATAGTCTATAATGGGGAAGCTCAAAACAGCCTATAACTTTGTTATTTCTGGCCTGATTTGGATGAAACTTGCAGGAATGGTAGCCCCATCTGAGGGCATGAAGCCTGCCAAGTTTCAAGGAGATAGGTGCAGGGGTTTCAGGTAAACTGCACCTCAAAGTCTTGAAAGCAAAAAAACTCATGTCACAGGTATGTGTTAAGCCACAGCAAGGTCAAAACTGCAGGCTTGCTAGCTCCTGCTGAGGCCACAAAGCCTGCCAGCTGTCAAGGAGATGGGTGCAGGGGGAGTCTGGGTTCTGGGGCCCTGCACCTCTAGCTGCTGACAGGCAAAACTTGTGACATGGGTGGGTGACACTCTGTGTGTGTTAAGATGCGCCCTCACTCAACTGACACCAAGGCAGAAAGCAGGGCAGTTCAAACAATGCTGGCTTTTATGCAGTTTTTCCATCCTCCCCTGAGAGCACTGAGATTGGAAGGGATCTCATGAAAGGATGACAGTCACTGGCCAGCTACACAGTCAATAATGAGACCACTCCTTCCCCACCTCTCCCCCCCCCCCGTTCCTCCTCCCTCTCCTTACTTTAGTTTCTGCTTCCCTGCAGGCAAGCCCAGCTTGAGCTTTGAAGCTCGAAACGTTTAAAAAATTTCAAAGTGTTCTGATTTGCCTCATTTAATTTCAAGGCTGTTTTAAAGCTCTGTTTCATTTCAATTTTGCTGTTTTGAGCTTGAAACGAGTCAAAACAGCGTCAACACAAAACTGCCGACAAAATTTCACACATCCCTACATATTACCTGTGAAGGACCCTCCTAGAGGGCATCATTGCTCAGATGGGAGAAGTCAGATGAGCATGGTTAACACAAATGAAATGCAGAAGAACCTCAAAGTGGTGTCATATGTTCAATTTAACACTTACTAAATGCAGTTAAAAAACAAGTAGATGAACATTCAAGCAGTTTAGCTCAGGGCATTGCAAAGCTGTTCCCTTTCAGGCGAGGGTTATCACCTAAGACACACTAACTTTAATAGGTCATTAGGTTCCAATGATTTGCAATATGATATGCAGGTGTTGCAAGTGAACATGTGACAAGGTTCTCAAACAGGAAATGTGGCTAGCAGTTTATGAATGAGAGGGGATGAAATACTGTTGATCTAAAGGCAGGGGATGATTCCGGATTTGCAGGAATGGTTGTACCCCCTTATTCCCAGCCCTGCTCTGCTCCTGGGTGGGCAGAGCACATCACAGGAACAGCATCCAGGGTCTTTTTACAAGTCCCTTGATCAGGTAAGAATCTTTCTTCCCTCTTCCTTCCTCTCCATGAACAGTGGCATGTTACCTTCCCTGCTTGGCACTGTCACAGTCCCTACCTGAGCCAGGGGCAGGGGAGGGAAAATCCAGAGCCACTCCTTCCCGTTTCCATTTGGGCTACACATAGAACCAGGCTTGGCCAGAAAGAACAGTGGCAGGGCCAGGTATGGGGACCAGGCAGGGAGGAGGAACCCTGACAGTGGAGCCCAGCTGGGGTGGGAAGGAGTGGTTCTGAAGCTACACCTGGCTCCACTCCTGCCCCTAGGGCAGCCAGAGACAGCAGCAGTGGTGAACAGGAGAGGGAGGGGAATGTGGAGAAGGTGCGGATGAGCTCAGAGGGGCAGGGAGGGGAGGGGGGTAATTCTTTGCCTATTTGGGAACTTAAAAATGTCCCTGACTTCTGCTTCTGTGGTAACATTGACTGAAAGGGGGTGATCCCAACCATTGCATCCCCTCTGGATCTACCCTGGTTCAAGCACCTTGAGCTTCAAGAGACATTTGGATGTCTATCTTGCTGGGATCCTATGACCCCTGCTGACTTCCTGCCCTTTGGGCAGGGGGCTGGACTCAATGATCTTCTGAGGTCCCTTCCAGCCCAAATGTCTATGAAAATATGTTTGGACCCAGAGGGAGTTTAGTTTGTGTTTGCTAGAAGGCTTACTCCCTGGTTACAGTTTCAGGCAGTGGTTTGGGAGTGGTGGAATGCATGGCAGGTTGGCTAAGGGGCACCTGGAGGGTTTTTATCCATAGCAGAGTGCTAGGGGCACACCCGTGTTTACAGCCCTGCTAGGGGTCTTGACTCAGGGCTAAGACCTGAGGGGGAGATCAAAGCCTAGAGACAGGCAGAGGCAAAGGCTGGAGCCTAGCTTGGTTAGGAGTTGGAGAATGGCCAGGGGACCCAATGCCCAGGAAGGGCTGAGCCAAGACCAGTGGGTCGTATGCACAAGCAGGACAGAGATAGGGGCCAGATGGAGCCAGAGTCAGCTCATTGCCTAAGGCAGGGCAGAAATAGCCCTAGAGTGGCAAAATCAGGGCCAGTGTCCTGGAGCTCCAGCAGGGTGCAACCTGAGAGAGCGAGACTTAGGCTGGGATCCAGAAGTTAGACCAGGCACCATGGGCCTCAGCTAAGGGAACCAACCAGACAAAAGGAGCAGAGGCTGGGAAGGTGGAGTTCCCAATAAAAGTATAAAGGTCTGAGGTGGCCTGGTATTGGACTGGGGTCAAGTGCCCAGTAAAGTCATTAACTAGTAACACCTGTGAGGCATAGGCATGGCTGCAGGGGAGGTCAGAAGCTGTGATTAGCCCTTAAGGCTAACAGGTGCCATGGGAGAACTAGCTGGCATCTAGAGGAATTGGGGCTTGCTCTAGAAGCCATTAGGCAGCTTCCCTTCCTATCAAAAAATTATCAAGGTGTGGCAGGTGAGAAAAGGAGGGCACCGTAGAGCTGGAGTAGGGTAAGGGCTACATGGCCACCAAGGGGCATTCCAGCCACCCCTGGAGCCTGAACCTGGTTACAACCACCATGTATTGGTATCACTGCATTGTAAATGGAATCGGGAATTAAGGCACAGGGGGCAAAGTTGTTATACTTCCACAGTGCTCAGAGAGTGCTGTCTGCCTGCAAACATTGCTCAGCTGCTCCTTACCAACCAAACCTGAAAATAAGGCAGTTAAGTTGCCATGAGGGTGCCATCCACCCTCACTCTGGAGCTCTATCTCTGGTGTGCTTGGGAGCAGCAGGGGACATCACTGCCTCATTGCAGGGTTTAGTGAGTTTAGGGCCTGACCAGATAGGCAAGACCTGCTTCTGGGTAGTGCTCTTAAAAGCCCCTTAGAAGTAGTGTAGACCTGCCAAAGAGAGTAAGCACTTTGTCTAAGGTCACACAAGGAGTCTGTGATAACAGTAGGGAAGTAACTCCATCTCCCAGGCTAGTGGCCTAACTTTAACCATCCTTCTACCACCTGCATCGCTGGGCCTTGAAGTCTGATCCTAAGTTTGAGGTCATTCATAGGTTGGGTTTGATTTGTGCTCATCTCTAGACAACAGCAAAGCAAATTCAAAATACATACTGAATAATCATTGGCCTAGTTCTGATCTCTCATTGATGTAACTGAAGTCAGTGGAGTAATGCTAGTATAAAGCTGTTCTTATCTGAAATAAGAACTAGTCCCTGGTATTAGAGGTGTGGGATATATTTATTGACTGTTCAGAATTATAAATATATTTATACATTTAGCATTTAAAAAAAATGCTATTTTTTATTATTTAACTTCCTGGTTAGTTTTCTTAATACTGTTGGTTGCTTGCAAGGAGGAGGTTGAGAACAACTGGCATGATTCTAGGAATATAAAGGAAATTAATACAAACATGGCTCAGACATAAATTCAACTAAAATGAAAGATTTAGAATTCAAGAATTGTACTAGCAGATCAGGCCAATGACTACAGTCCTTATCCTTAATTGCAGACATTATCCTTAATGTCATATGTGGATTATTATTCTGTCTCTGGCAATGAATAGTGCTTTGCAGACCTAGCTCAGCTATGTACCCAAACTATATAATAATATAATAAATGGAAATTCCTTCTTGGCCATAACTAATGGTCAGTTTGTCTGAAACAGAAGAGATTGCTAATCCTTGCAATTTTGCTAGTATAACTTCAAAGACTGCTGCTCAAGAAACCTGTAAAGAAACCAAAAATAAACAAATAAAACCCCTTAATATGCTATTAGTGTTTGCATAGTCTTTTTTAGCATTGAGTTCCATGGGTTAACTATACTGAAATACATTTAAAGGAGAATAAACTGACAACAATTTCACTGTGCCCTTTGGGTCTTCTGTGATGGGACTAAGTAAATACTCCTTCTTTACAACATGTAACCTATTATATCTTTTTGTCATATCTCCTCTTACTCACCCCATTTCAAACTAAGTAATCCTAGTCTTCTCTATCTCTCCTTGTAATGCACCTAGCCTCCTGTGGCTGTATAATTTACATTTTGGAAGCAGAAGGAGAACAGAAGCAAATTGCTCTTCTGACTGAAGAAACTCTCCCCTTCCTCCTTCTGCAGCACTAGAAAGTTAACCACTCCCACTCCAAAAAAAATCCTCTGTAAAACCAGATATGAGATGATTATGAGAACCACTGCATCAAATGGTGTGCTAACAGAAACCAAAGATAATGCTAGACGAGTTGTTAATACTTTCCATTACACAAAAAAGTGCAAGAGCACTCCTATTCATTAAAATATTTAATTACTTCATTAAAATAATTGAGAAACAGACAGAAAAATATATACTTACAGGGATTTTCCAAGAAGGCTACCATCTAATGAAATAATACGTGCAGTCATCTACAAGTCCTCAAATCACCTCAAACCCAGTATAAGCAGTTGAAGGAAAGCATAATAATCCTTTCCCAGGAACAAATAAGTAAACAGGCTTCACTAGCAAGTTTTTAAAGCAGGGATAAGGCTGGGTTAATATTATCAATATGTGGGTAGACTAGGAATGATAATTCTCCCATCCACACCTCCAATAAGCACTAAGTAGGCTCATCCAAAGTGATTTTTTCCTGTCCTTTTTCTAAACTATGTTTTTAAAACAATATTTGTTTTGGGTGACCCAAACACAAAGTGGTTAGTTCCATACTAGAGTGGCTCCAGAACAAGGCTGAAATTTAAAGTAATGACAGCATGCAGTTGCCACAGCTCTAACTGGGTATTTAAAATAGACACGTTGGGCTAAAATTCTACTTTCAGATATATGCACATAACTGAAGCAAAGGGATCTTATATCTGTATATTCAAAGACAGAAGAAAGCTGAGGTAATCAGGCCAGGGGTTAAGGCAAAGAAAACAAATATTTCACTTGATCACTTTTCAGCACTTGAAGAATATTTATTAAAGCATCATTTACATGAACTATACTATTTATTTGCAAGTGTGTAATACAGTTAGCAGCCAGAAGATGGAAATGTGCCTGGGATGGTACTGATTTTTCTCTATTAACAGCCTCTTGTTCTGGTGTGCTTTTTAAGAATTACTATTACCTGCATTTCCTGGAAAACATTGATAGTATTTATTCAGCTCATGTCACTGATGCATTAGGAAAGCAGCTCATCTCAAAATTTCCCAACTACTAATGGTTTCCCTTGGGCAGGGGATGCCACCAGCAAATCTAGTTATCAAATCTAGTTGTCTAGTTTCTACCATATGGCACAGTTTGTTCAGTGTCTCACTGTCAGTGCAAATTCCTTTATCATTTATCCAACACCTACTATACTCATGGGGCACCTGGGTAGATTGGCAGTCATTTATCAGAACTCTAGCTTGATGTCAGAAGTCAAAACCTGGAATGTTGAAATTAGACCAGTCAGTGTTTTTGCTACTACTGCTGTATTTCTATAAAACTCAAGTTTTCCCATCTCTCTTACGCATATAGTTCAATTTACTTCAATATGCACTTGAAAACAGTACTCTGGCTCAACAACTTGCATTGCAGAATGCCCACTGTGGGTGAGTCCGGATGAGCCTGGCCATGCAGTATGTGGCGCCATATACTGCACAGTCAGGTGTTCGCCACACTTCAAGGGTGTGCTGTCCATGCGTCCGCTGCTCCAGGGTTTTTTTCCGTGAGGTTTTTTACCGGGTGGGGAGGGGAACTGGGAGCAGTGCAGACACAGGCAGTGTTTGCTGCTGAAAAGCAGAGCTGGACCACCCTGAGTTGTGCTGCGGCTGCCAGCCAGGCTCTGCCCAGTAGGATCGCTGCAGCTGCAGTTCTGGGAGGCCCCCAGGACTCCAGATAAAACTGATGGGGCCAGCATAGTGCTGAACCCAGACTCCCCTAATGTTCCAGAGTCACTTGCTTCGTGCCAAAGTGTGCGTAGGACAGGTGTTCCCCAGGGACAAGTAGTTGCGGCGCGAGGTGCACCACTGCTACTTATTTCCAGGGAACCAAATGTTCACGCTCGTCTGGACGTGGCTGATGTGTACTATTTCATTTTCCTTTGGTTTAAGCTCTTTTTCAGATATTATATCTATACTGCAGTTACAGAGATGTTCTAGGGTCCTGGCAACTATGGGCTCAGGGAAAGGAGAAGAGGGTGAAGACAGGGGGGCATCCTTCTTGTCAACAAATTAGGAAGTTAATATCTTTGCCCAGAATGGCACTCAGCAGCACCTGTGGTGGAGGGGGGCAGATGAGAGGCTTAATTCCTTGACTGGAGACACCTTCCCCCTAAAGCTGCCTTGGTTCTGCCCCATCTCCCTTTCCCTCCCTGTGCAGCTGGAGCCTGTAGTTGCCAGGACCTAGAGCCCCCTTACCTCCCCTTCCTTGCCCCCACCCCCTGGGTCCTGGGCACCAGCCAAGGCACAAACCCTGCTAGGTATGCTTCTGATCCAATCAACCGCCTGCCCAGGGCATCAAAGGAGGTCATTATACCTCAGAAAATGTATAGGCTAGATTAGATAGTGCTAACAGTCTAGATGAGGCAGCATGAAGCTCAGAAGGGTCTACTTCACAAACATGCTGAGGGAGGTAGGGTCATTGTGAAGATGGTCACAATCAGACCTGGAGTCTGCATGCCTGAAACTAAGACTGGCCTGGTATGAAGAAGAGATGATCCCAAGCTGTAGAATTAATTTCTGGGTCAAAACTCCTCACTGTTTGATGGTATTTCTGCTTGAAGGTTGGGCTCACTTTTTTTACTTTCTTCTTACAAACTGTTCTTCGTGGACAGAACTTTATAGAGTTGTGGAAATCAATGGGGCTCCACCCAGGGATCCTCCAAAGGAGAAGCCTCCTGGGTCCAGGACCTAGGACAAATGACCATTTCCAGGAAAAGCCTTTCACTGTGGATGGAGAAAATAAATTGGTGATGGGGAAAACTTATAAAGCACTTCACGGAATCCCCCTGACAGAACTGTTCCAACATGTGTCAGGTGACAGGCTGTATTTTGGAAGCCATTTAAGATTTTTTTCCACCTGTTCTGCCCCTACATTATCCCTAATACCATTTCCTCTTACATTTGTTTACTGACCCTGTGCACCACTCACTGACAACTGAACTGTGCAAAAGCATTTGAAAGAAAAGTTTTGGTCCTGGTGTTCTTTTTCTGTAGCTTCTTCCCCCAAAGTTTTGCCTCTAGGTTTTCATTTAATGTAAATCTCTGTTTTCAACTAGTTCTAGGTCTGCTTCTCCAACCACATACAATGAGATCTAGGGACCAAGAAATGAGAAACTTTTAAAAAATTAAATGCCACTTAAAAAGAAACTTTGGTAGCAAATAACTTTCTTTATATTTTAACTGCTTGAAAATCATTTTTCAGCATAAGAAACCTTTCATAAAAAAATACAATGTCTTATTTTTCAATTAATCTTGGTGATATGTGCATGAGTTGGAACTGGAGAGGGAGTAGCATTGTCTCTGGGTGCATGTAATGCTGGTTACTGCACAGTCATTTAGTATTTGGTTATGCAAGTTCTAAATGACTGTGAAGTAACAACTGTGCAGTCTGCCCCTCATGTAGATGCGGCCTTTGAAGCTTATCATACCGCCCACCTGCTGCTAGTTCAAGTTTCATATTAATTAAAGAAGTTCTCAGGGCTTACCTAGAGAAAAGTGCTTTTCTGTGCTTCAAGGGGGTTTACTTACCATTTGCTCAGGACATATCAGTGTGCTATGATGTGCCGTGTTGGGTTTTCAAGTTTCTTACAAAAATGAATTCCTGGTAATATACCATATATTATACAAAGATAACTTAAAAATAGTCTCCTCATATTTACTATGCACGCTATGGTCTTAACCCAGCAAAAAGAACTTCAATCAGGCACTGTAAAAATATATAATCTATCATGCCACTGGAAGAAAATTAGTTCATTCAAAATAGGGGAAATTCTACTGTATTTGGGACTCATGGACTTCAATTCCCACTCTAATAAAGTACCTCACTTGGTGTGCAACTTAAAATATATGAGTGGGTGTGGTGATCCTTTTAGGGGCTCCTTGTCCTGCTACACACTTCCTATCTGCCATGTCCTTCAGAGCTATGTCCTTGACTCTCTGATTTTCTCCATTTAAGCATGTTCCTTGAGTTACTGTATTAGATATAAGGCGTAATTTCTCACTATTATATCGATGAGTCCTGGATAATCTCCATCACCTGGCATTTCCACCTCCATACTCTCAGAACTCTGGTTCTGAACTGTTTGTAGGCATCATCCCACTGTGGCTAGTATATTCACAGTTACATTATTCTTTCTAAACCCTCTCTTCTTCCTCTTCATTGGCAGTATCATCATCCTACCTGCCCTGAGACCCACAGTCTTAAATCCTTTACCCTCTCCCTCAAATGGCATATCCATATCTTTCCATTGCCTCCACCTTTCTCCCAACTATGATCATCTCATGCCTCTATTACAACCTGTTCCTTTTTTGTCTTCCTGCAATCCATCCAGGAGGCAACACGCATCTGCCTTCTCCACTGCCATCTTTTCTCAAATCACTTCACAAGCTTTCCTTCTAAATCCGCATCAGATTAAATTATTTGTGATATTCACTAAGGTCTTATATAATTTGGTATCCTCCTCCCACTTTCAGCTTCTATACAATCCCTCTGGTTATGAAGGAAGGTAGAAAGAAAGCATAGTTCAGTGAAGGATATATCAAGAACTTGTGGAAAACTAATTCTTTTGAAGGAAGCATAAAGATTTCTTGGGAGGGTGTGCTAAAGTCACAATAAACTTCATAGAACCATAAAAAATTAGGGTAGGAAGGGACCTTGGGAAGTCATTTAGTCCAACCCCCTGCTCAAAGCAGGACCATCCCCAACTATATCATTCCAGCCAAGGCTATGTCTAGCCAGGTCTTAAAAACCTCCAAGGATGGAGATTTTACCACCTCTTTGGGTAACCTGTTCCAGTGCTTTACTACCCTCCTCATGAGGAAGTTTTTCCTACCATCTTGACACCATTGCTCCTCGTTCTGTCATCTGCCACCACTGAGAACAGTCTAGTCCATCCTCTTTGAAACCACCCTTCAGGTACTTGAAGGCTGCAACTTCCTGTCAAGAGAGTCACCAAAAATAATTTAAAATTAATGGCACCAGAAAGAAAAATTTCTTTCTGATGTCCAACCTAAATCTACTCTCTGTCAGCTTGTCGCTTTTTTCTGATTATTCCAAGGGGTGTTCTGGTAAACAGAGCATCTCCTATTCCCTGCTGCCTCCACTTGGTGAATTTGTATACTGCCACAACACAAGGCCCCTCCTCAGCCTTCTCTTGCAGAGGCTGAAAAGGTCCAGGTCCCCCAGCCTTTCCTAATAAGGCCTTCCCTGCAGGCCTCTAACCATATGAGTGGCCCTCCTCTGGACCCTTGTCGATGTCCTTTTTGAATCGCGGCACCCAGAATTGGATGCAGTACTCTAGCTGCAGCCTGATCAATGCTGCATAGAGGGGCAGCATCACCTCCCTGGACCTGTTCGTGATGCATCTACTAATGCATGACAGTGCGGTTAGCTCTGCTAATTACTTCATCACATTGATGACTCATATTCATAGTTGGTAGGGTCGGAAGGGACCTGAGCAGATCATCAAGTCCAACTCCCTGCCATGGCAGGTAAAAGTACTGGGGTCAAACGACCCCAGCAAGGTGTTCATCTAACCTCCTCTTAAAGACCCCCAGGGTAGGAGTCAGCACCACTTCACTTGGAAGTTGGTTCCAGATCCTAGCCGCCCTGACAGTGAAGTAGCGCCTCCTGATTCATCTTGGAGTCGACAATGACTCCACCATCCCTTTCTGCCACAGTGCTGCTGAGAAGGTCATCCCCTAGCCCAGGTGGTGGCAACCCCCAGCACACGGGCTGAGCATGGCACGCAAGGCCATTTTGCTTGGCATGCCATGGCCAGCCCCGGCTCTGGGTAGCTGCTGCCAGCAACAGAGCCCGGGCTGCTCCCAGCAGGACTTGCAGCATCCCAGCTGCCTGCTGGGAGCAGCCCGGGTTCCCGGCTGGCAGCAGCTACACGGAGCTGGGGCCAGCTGCAGCTAGGAGGCTGCAAACATCTGGGGGTGACTGCGCATGCATGGAGCTGATGCTGGAGATGTGGAGCCCAGCACAGCTGTTTGCAGTCTGCCCACTGCTTGCTGCAGCTGCCCAGAGCCCAGGCTGGCTATAAACAGCTGCACTGGGCTCCAGAGCCCTGTACCAGAGCCCTGTACCCTGTAACAGCTGCACTGGGCTCCAGAGACCAGTCACCAGCTCTGTGACAGGAGCGGGGGAGAGACTGGGCTTGCGCTGCCTCAGGCCCCTCCCCCACTACCCACTCCAAGGTGCACATGCACGC
>NW_005842649.1:343255-377805 GCF_000455745.1 Alligator sinensis | reverse complement strand
GGGGCAAGGGGCAGCGGGGCTGGGGGGCAGGGGCTTTGGGTGGGGGGCAAGGGGCACAAGCAGGGCATCCTGCCATCTACCCCCTGCCCTCATTTTGTTTTTCTGGCATGCTGGTACTCTGGTACCTTCCAAGGTAGGCATCGTGGTGTTTTTTGGTGCTCCGGTCAAAAAACGTTGCCTACTCCTGCCCTAGCCTATACGTGTGTTGGTGATTCCCTCTCCCTAGGTGCAGCACCTTGCACTTGTCCTTGTTGAACTGCATCTTATGGTTGTCTGCCCACTTCTCTAACCTGTCCAGGTTTGCCTGGATTCGGTTTCTTCCCATCAGTGTGTTTGCTTCACCCCATAGTTTTGTCTCATGTGCAAATTTGAATAGAGTGCTTTCCATGCCCCCATCCAGGTTGCTGACGAAGAGATTGAACAGCTCTGGCCCAAGGACCGAGCATTGGTGGACCCCACTGCCCACATCTTTTGAGGTCAATACCAACCCTTCTACCACCACTCTCTGGGTATGACCCTTATGCCAATTTGCCACCTACATGACTGAGTAATTGTCTATGGTACAGCCATTCAATTTATTTATAAGAATAGGATGGGATACTGTGTTGAAGGCCTTCTTAAAAGTCCAAGTAGATGACATCTACTTCGACTCCTGCATCTAAGCATTTAGTGACCTGGTCATGGAAAGAAACAAGGTTAATCAGGCAGAGTCTACCTGCTATGAACCCATGCTGGTTGCCCTTCAGCATTATATTACCCATTGGACACCTACAAATGTGATCCTTCATAATTTTTTCAAGGGTTTTCTCAAGGATAGAGGTGATACTAGCTGGTCTATAATTACCCAGATCCTCCTTCCTCCCCTTCTTGAAAGTAGGGACCACACTGACCCCTATTAATTGGGAAAAGACTAGGGGTACACTGATAGAGATTTTTAGGGCCAATATCAATAGCAGATTTTTAAGGAGTCATATTGGCTGATACTGATCTGATTTCTGGTATGCAGCTCAGCAGCTTGAAGACCAGTGTCTGGTTGGTAAGTCTGTTGTGGTGGAAGGGGAGGGGGAAGGGAAGGGGCATGGGGGGAGCAGATCAAGGCCCCCACAGTGAGAGTGGGAGTGAGGCTGGGGCAGGCGCTGCCCAGCCGGGGCAGGGCAAGGCGCAGGATGGAGCTGTGACTCGTCTGGGAGGCACAGGAAGTGGGGAGGTGGCTCCCACTTCTGTGAATGCCCCAGGAGGACATGGAGGGTGTGTGCCCCCAGATCTGCACCGGGTGAGGGGGGGCTGCTGCTGTAGGCTGGGGCTGAGGCTGCACCGAGAAGGCCAGCCACCCCAAAATTCACTGTAGCCCCCCTAACCACTCACCTAGTCCTGCCGCCTGGCCCAGCCCCTACCAAGAACAGCCCAACGCAACCCCGGCCCCAGCCCACAGTGGCAGCCTGCCTCACACCCTGCAGGTCCAGGAGCACACACCACCCATGCCCTCCTGGGGTGCACACAGCAGCAGGAGCTGCCCCCCCTTCTTCCCGTGCCCCCCGAATGAGCCACACCTCTGTCCTGTGCCCTGCCCCAGCCGGGCAGCACCTGCCCCAGCCCCACTCCCTCCCTCACCATGGGAGCCTTGATCTGCCCCCCCACACCCCTTCCTGCCTCCCTCCCCTTCCACCACAACAGATTTAATAGCTGGACGCAGCTCTCCAAGTCTGGCTGTGCTCCTCACCGCTTGTTGGCATTTATTGGCCACATCAGGCCGATTTCCAATACAGTCAATTTTCTTTCTATCAGTGCCAATCCAATATTGGACCGATGTATCAGTGCACCTCTAGAACAGACTCCCAGCTCTAGGACAGAACTTCCGGGCAAACTGAAAGAGAGACCATAGGTGGCCAGGTCATTTACCTGAGTGGTGAGATCCCTGCTCTTCCTTATTCAGGGGAGTGCCCTGGCCCACTAATCTGCATTGGGGCATGTCTCTTTCAAGCTCCTGTTGGAAATGTTCCACTTGATAGAAGCAACTAGTCATTGGGCCAAAGACGGACTGATTCGGTAGGCCTGGGAATAAGGCCTTCACATGAAATGTGTAGAATGGTGGAGTGGGGACCAGAACCATGATTACCCACTGAAGTTCCAGACTCTTGACAATGGCTCTTCTTATGATCATTTGGGGTGGGGGGAGAGCCATATAAAATGTTTTGCTTTTGTCCCAACACAAAACAGAAAAATTTTTAAAATCTTAAAACATTTGAGAGGCAGGAAACACATTTCCTACCCACTTCTAATATAGAACCTATGCCAGCATAAATTGCTCTTTTAATATTATGGTTATAGTAAGTCGATATTCTCCAATTAACATCTTGAAACTCGCTTGCATTACTCTCTAATAGCCATCTTATTCAACCAAAGACAAAGATTGTTCAGCTTGCTTAGTACAGGAATATTCAGGCCTATTTAATGAATGAATTTAGGTTCTTTTCCCAGTTCAGTGAGGAGATTGAGTTCCAGTGCTTCTTAACAGGTTTTAGTTTTGTATATTTGAGGATATAACTTTTCTCGTCTGCACAAAAAACTGCCTTTTGTTTGGGCCATGATTCTCCCAAAACACAAATGCATTTTTGACTTTTTATAGTTTGGCCCATGATTCTTCTGTTATTACAATGACCAGGTTCTCTGCTTCACCATTTTTTGCCAGTACAACTTCATTCACATAAAGGCATCCATGTTAAATGTTTAACTAAAATTCTTTTTTGTTGTTGTGTTTTGGAGATATCAGACACTGAGTCCTTTGCCCCTTTTGCTTCACATGTTCCTCCTTGTATGCTGAGGGCTTACATGATTGCTCTGCATGAGGAGCTAAAAGGAAGAATTCATGTCTTCTGTGCCTGCCTACCATGCTGATTCCACACAGGGTAGGACTGGCTTACAATCTGGATAAAAAAAAATTTTCTCAGTGTCCTGGTACAATTCCAGATGGAATCAGTCCTAAGAGTATCTCCTCTGCAGATCACAGAATAGACAGAGAGTAGACTTGAATAAGGTAATTCAGGTATCAGAAGCAGTTTTGTTATGGTGGGATGGAGCTAGCAGCATTAATTTATCCTGCTTTTCTTTTAAAGCTAACACGGGTAGCTTGATCCTGGGGTACCAGCCCACCAGGACCCTTAAAAACTGCATGTGCAACCCAGCTGTGTATAGGCAGACAAGGTTCCTTGGGTGAATAACATGAATTCTTCCTTTTAGCTCCTCATGCAGAGCAATCATGTAAGTTTGGCCCATGATTCTTCTGTTATTACAATGACCAGGTTCTCTGCTTCACCATTTTTTGCCAGTACAACTTCATTCACATAAAGGCATCCATGTTAAATGTTTAACTAAAATTCTTTTTTGTTGTTGTATATTCACATATTCACCTGCTGGGGAGTCAGTTGCCAGGCAGATTATAATGTATCAAAAATCCAATGTCTATGTTTAGTCCCTGATCTCTAGTATCCAGCAGGTTGATGAAATCAGGCACCTGGAGGCTGCCAGCTCCAGGCCCTTAAAGTGGCAGGCACACCCAGTGCACTGCCACAATTACCTTTTCCATAATGGCTTATACTAATGTAGGATATCAAAGTCCAAGCATTACCATTGATATGAATAATAATGTAGTTGCCATGAATAACCCTTATGAGTTTGTCCTTATACTGACCTTAGGATCAGGGAGAGGCTCCTTGATCCTGGGGGCCCTGGGTACTGGGGAGGTCATAAAATCACATACACAGCTGGGGTTTAGGTTGTAGCCGTGTTGGTCTAAGGATATAGGCAGACAAGGTTCCTTGGGTGAATTTGATATCTTTTATTAGACCAAACCAAATGGTTGGAGAATAGTTATTAAGCAAGCTTTCGAGCACACACCAACTGCTGCAGCTTCCTGAGCCTGATGAAGGGTTTTTGAACCCGAAAGCTTGCTTAATAACCTGCTCCTAGGAGAAAGGGAGTAGTGGCACGGTGAGGCCCGAGGATGCGAGTGAGCAGCTAGAGACCCAGCCCGAAGGGGAGAGTACCCTCGACTGGCCCAAGCTGGGGCCAGGACTATGGGAGTCAAAAGGGCCGGGGGCCCACTGCGAGGGACGCCCAAGAGCCGGGGGCTTACTGGCGTGGAGGTGGGCCAGGGCAAGTGGCCAAAGGTCCCGGGGGGACCACACCCGAGAGGGGAAAATAGCTTGGGGGGGGCTAGGTAGCCCGGATGATGGCGGAGTGGCTGCCTGATAGGAGAGGATCATAGAGGGGTCCTGTGTGGATGATTCTGGGGCCCAGTACGGGGCCGGGGATTGTGTGAACACCATGATGCCATCTGTGAGGCTTGGGCTGTGGCATTGGGGAGGCAGGAGCCGCAGAGAGCGCCCCCTGGCATCGGGGCACTAGATGGGCAGCCTCCCGCTTAATTGTCATCAGATTGAATCAATTATCATCAAAGGCATGGCGGGTGAGGTACGCGGGCTGTGGAGATTGGCCCTGAGGAGGCCCCCTGTCACAGTAATATTCTCTTTTTGGTTGCTAGATAGATGGTTCAGAGGGCTCATCAAATTAACTCAGCTTTCTATTTCCCAAAATAACTAGGTGTCTCCCTCCTTTCTCATTTACTTCATTGACTGTTAGCTTCCACTGTCAACATGCTTATGACTTCGGTGTGGCTGATTCCAGGAACAAAAAATGTACTATTGAAATAAAGTGCAAACAATGTATCTAAGCACCATCATTGGGAGACTGAACAGAGTTGTTAAACCTGTTGTATACACACAGTAAATTTTACTGAAAACTGTTATCCAATTAACCCAGTTCTTGGCTAAACTCAGCATGTGAATAAAAAGCTGTCTGAAGTTAAAGATTAGCAAGGCCAAGATTATGCTTGCTGGAAGAGGAAAAAAAATTTGCTGCCATGATATCTCTCAATGGACTCCTACAGCCAGAAAGCTGACCCAAAACTTATCAACTCAGTCTACATTTTGAGATGTCTCACATAGCAGTATCCATGGCCCCGGGCACACGTTACATTTAAGACATGATTAACCCATCACTTGTTCCTAAAATAGCAACCTGGCCACACATTTAAGTCAATTTATAGCATGATAACACAGTAAAGAAGCCACAAAGTTTTTAGATGCTATACAAGTAAGCCACAATATTGAACATGTAGCAGGCTGGGGCTGACCCATGACAGATCCTGACATTCAGCTAAGCATTGGGATTCTTACTTTGATCCTGGGGAAGCTCTTTGATAATCTTCTCAAGGAGCACATCTGTGAAGGGCCAGCAGCAGGGATGATGCTCAGGGGCAACCAGCATGGTTTCATTAGGGGCAGGTCCTGTCAGACCAACCTGATTGCCTTCTATGATCAGGTCACAAAATCATTGGACGCAGGTGTCACGGTGGATGTAGTCTTTCTGGACTTCAGGAAGGCCTTTGACACTGTCTCCCACCCCATTCTCATTAAAAAGCTAGGCGACTATGGCATTGATGCCTACACAGTCAGATGGATAGCAAATTGCCTGAGGGGCCGCACTCAGAGAGTGGTGGCGGACGGGTCATATTCATTCTGGAGGGATGCGAGCAGTGGAGTTCCCCAGGGCTCGGTCCTTGGGCCTGCACTGTTCAATTTCTTTATTAGCGACTTGGACAAGGGGGTGAAAAGCACCCTGTTTAAATTCGCGGACAACACCAAGATTTGGGGGAAGGGAGGGACAGGATACAGCTGGACCTGGACAGGTTACAGGGGTGGGCAAATGAGAATAGGATGGGATTCAATACTGACAAGTGCAGGGTGTTGCACTTGAGCAGTAAGAGCCAGCAGCATACCTATAGGCGGGGGAACTCTCTTCTCGAAAGCACAGTGGCAGAAAGAGATCTTGGAGTCATTATCGATTCCAAGATGAACATGGGCCGCCAATGCGAGGACACGGTCAGTAGGGCTAACCATATCTTGTCATGCATCCACAGATGCATCACAAGCAGGGCCAAGGAGGTGATCCTCCCCCTCTATGCAACACTAGTCAGGCCACAGTTGGAGTACTGAGTCCAGTTCTGGGTGCTGCACTTCAGGAGGGATGTGGACAGCATTGAGAGGGTCCAAAGGAGGACCACTCGCATGATCCGGGGACAGCAGGGCAGACCCTACGAGGAGAGGCTACGGGACCTTAACCTGTTCATCTTTCACAAGAGAAGGCTGAAAGGGGACCTGGTGGCCGTCTATAAACTTACTAGGGGGGACCAGCAGGGAATGGGAGAGACCTTGTTTCCCTAGAGCGCCTCCCAGAGTAACAAGGAATAACGGCCATAAGTTGTTAGAGAGTAGGTTCAGACTAGACATTAGAAGGCACTACTTCACACTCAGGGCAGCTAGGATCTGGAACCAACTTCCAAGGGAAGTAGTACTGGCTCCTACTTTGGGGGTCTTTAAGAGGAGGCTTGACGATTACCTAGCTGGGGTCATCTGAGCCCAGTTTTCTCTCTTGCCCAGGGCAGGGGGTTGGACTAGAATATCTGCAAGGTCCCTTCCGACCCTACATCTATGAACCTATGAATCTATGAACATGGGGCAGCCCCAAAGTGCAGTAGAGAATAATCTCTTACCCAATCAAACTGGAGACAGAACAAGTTCCCGAACCCCATGCCCCTGCTTGATCCCCAGAGACAGATGACAGGGCACCATGAGCCTGAAATCAAGGAATGTCTGCCAGATCTTGGACTCACTGCATGGCAGACCTTTAAAAACTATGTATACAGCTCAGCTGTACACCCAGTTTTCTGAAATCCCCGGTGTACTGGGTCCTTGGAATCAGAGTATGATTCCCTGATCCTGGGGTCCAGTCCACTAGGACCCTTAAAAACTGCATGTACAGCCCAGCTGTGTATGTGATTTTATGACCTCCCCAGTACCCAGGGCCCCCAGGATCAAGGAGCCTCTCCCTGATCCTAAGGTCCCTGTGTATTGGGAATGTCAGAAAACCATTCAACTTCACACAGTTTTTAAAGGTCCCAGCACAATAGGACCCTGCAATTGGAGAGAAGGCACCTGTAGGGTTTCACATGTCCAGCAGGGGAAATCCTTCAGCTCCCCTTGGCAGGAGAGCCTCTCATTCCCCACACCTGGCAGCCCAATCAGAGCTGCCAAGCAGTGTTTGACAATCAGTTAATTGTTCCCATAGCAGGGGCTGTACTGGGGCCAGTTCCAGACCCCAGTTCAGTCCTCTTCCCTAGCTGACAATCAGCTGATTGTAGGGTACATCTGGCTTTCAACTTGCTGGTGTAGGGGGACCCTGCTAAGTCAGGTGAAATTTTGATCTTATTCCCAATCCCAAAATCACGTGTTCTGCCATGCACATGTGGCATGGCGGGAGGCATGATTGCTGGACTCACAGATCAGATCCCATAGCACTTTACTGAATATCTGCCAGCAGCCCATGAGAAATATTAAATATTACATGCCAGATTGCAGCAATGCAACTCATTTAGACTAGAACAATTAAAACAGGTACAGCATGTAGCCCATGCTCTCTCTCAGCAACACACATCACTTGCAAGTGTATCAGACTCTCTCACTTTCATTGACTTCTTGTAGAGCAACACCTCAAGTTCAAATTTTCTACCTTGAGATCCCACAAATGCACCATGTTCTGCCATTTCCTGGGTGATCTCATAGATCTCAGGAGACCTGTAGAGGATCATTCTATTGCTCATTGCTCCCTAGGTGTCAATTAGTTTATAACTGCAAGAGTTCCTCTAGAGACATGGCTGTCATTGTCTCTCTACTAGTGCTGGCATGCTATCTGGGGTTTTACTATACAAAAACCATATGAAATTATGCTGGTGAGATTAACCCCTTCAGCCCTATGTTGCGAAGGATGAGAACCAGAGGGTGCATCTACATGTGTGCATTTACTCAGCAGTAACTAAAATTACTGCACAGTATGGGCATGCATCTACATGTGCATGCCCTTACTGTGCAGTAAATATGCTAAATTATGCCAACTTGAGCATAAATTTGATACCTGCATATGAAGTTATCAAATTTATGCCCAATTAGTTACTGTGCAGTAACACACATGTAGACACCTTACTGCACAGTAATACTGTGTGTATTGACTGACTTGAGACTAACTTTCCCAAATCAGATCACATACAACGTTAATGCGTTTTAATGCCAGAACATGTAAACGTGCAGTAATTTACAGCATATTGCCGTGTAGACATGCCCAGAGTGCAGAAGATAATATCATGGAGCAGCTACTACTCTATGAGGGTGGTTAGGCATTGTAACAGACTATGTGAAGTTGTGGAATCTCCATGCTTGGAAACTTTTGATAGCAGTTTAGGCAGCCGCTTGGCTGGGATGTTTTAGTTAGGGATGATCCTACCTTGAGCAGCGACCTGGACTAGACCTTGTGAGGTCCCTTCCAGCCTACTTTTCCAATGTTCCTATGCTGTTACCCTCTCTCCCCTCAGTTTTCATCAAGTTTGGTTGCTCTTTGTTCGTGGTAGCAGAGAAAGGACAGGATCTAAGGATCCAAGTCTAGGTTCACTGACATTTCATTAATTTTTACCCATGGACTTAAATTTTTGCTACTGTAATTGATTCCCTTTCTTCTGAAAAAAAAAAAGTTTCCAAACTCTTCTGCTCTGACACACGTACTAGGAGGCCAGAAAGGTCTTAGACCCTTTCTCCACATAAACCATTCACCTTTTCCTTCCATTGAGCCACGAAAACAAACGTATTAGGAATACCACCAATCAGGGTGTTTGGTTTTTGATCCTGTAAACACCAAGAGTTATGTTTACACTGGGATTTTGGGCTTTAAAAAGATGAAGTTCCAGGGACATTCCAAAGTCCAGAATCTGACATACAGTCTCTGTTCTGGAATGTATCTAGCACAAACAGATATAGTAGTTTTTTCTATCATCTTATTCTTATGAGGAGCGGTGTACAAGAATCAGGGATATACATAGACACCAACATATTGCCTCCAACTTGCAGTATTCCCATAATCTTCCAAACCAGACATGCTACTACACATAAGGGGCCAAAGTTCTATTTTCAGCTCAAGGGATTTACTCTGAAATTACGCTGTAACACAGAAGAGGAGAATTTATACAAACACTATACTGCGTAGATTAGAATTAAAGGTGATCTGAGCTGAAATATTACTACTAGAATTAATAACTATACTGGAAAGGGTTCCTCATGGGAAATAATTATGTGCTATAGTGTACATTATATATGGCTGCCTACACTATGATAAAAATGCACATCAGATGTTCAGAAAAATTACTGAGCACTGACTACGCTGTGTGCTTTTGCATTTCAGCATACTGTTTGCATATAAAGACATAGCAGACAGGCACAACGAGGCAACGTGTTGCACACCTGCTGTCACAGTCTCAAAATAGAGAGTGCTTTATTCAGTATACTGTAATCATATTATTTTATACATCTTATAATATATCATGCACCCTAAATCACACCTCTGCAAGCTTAATTTTTTAAAAGAAAACACACATATGCCATGGACATTCTGATAATAAAGACAGTTGCAACATATTTCTGCAATACTTGGTCAATCAAATTTTAATCCTGGCACGCTTACCAGTGTCCCTTGAACATTGTAATTTAATTATCATTATCATGTACATAAATCTAATTAACGCCCTCCCTCCCCTCGATATTATCTTTATTCTACTGTGTATTATTCACACTATCTTTTACACATTAAGCTCTTTGGAATTATAAGATAAATCATCTGCTACAAACTGGCATCAAACAAAAGCAGATTCATAAACTCTGCCCTAAATCTCCCTTTCAGTTTTCTTCTAATTAAAAACAATTTCCCCCCAATACTCTAATTAATACACCCACATTAAAATATTAAGCATTACAGAAGAAATCATCTGTTACATTCTTGCAGCCAGCAAAACTAGGTTTGGAAGCTTTTGCCCTTAATTTTTCTCTCAATTTTCTTCCATTTAAAAACAATCTTTCCTCAAAACTCTAATTAATGCAAATGATATTCATGATTAGTTAGTATTATGCTAATCTGATCCCCAAATTTACCTAAATCTGCATAGTGTTGTCTGAGTACCAGATTGCTTTGCGTTTCTTAGTAAAATTACATTAGCCTGCCAGCTGTACAAAACAACATGATAGAGTAGAAATCCAAGCAAATAATCAAGATTACATTAGTTTTGTTTCTTAATGAACAACTGTTTGCATTAGGGATTACAGACAAATTATGGTTTTCCTCTCTGTACCCAGGCAGCCAGGCATCTGTTGAGAGGCTTCTTTTTTTTTCTGACTACCCCTAAATAGATTGAGGAGAGCTAAGGCAATGAGACAAGAGTCTAACGTTTCATGTAATTGAATTTGTTCCATTACAAAGCAATCATCACTTTGGGGCCCACTGCTAACCCTTGAATTTCTTTCTTTATCCACTGTCTGGAATGCAGGAGAAATACAAGTGGATATTTTAGAGTAGCTCACAGTCACTATGCTTCACCTCTCATCACACTGCAAGCAGATTACATACCTGTTTGCAGTTACACTTTAGGCCAGTTTCCAAAATTGTGCTGTTGCAATTCCTGCTACTTGTTTGGTACAGATGGAATGCCACAAATAGGGATTATATATATAACACAGTACATCTGACTTATATCTAATAGTCTATGTTAACAGGGAACTCGAAGAAGAAAGCAGAAATCCACACTTGGGCTTCTGTCCCATGTTATTTGAGCTATGTCAAGTGTGTCTATAATGAAACCCTTGTGTTACAGTGACTGCTAATCTTAAAAGTGTAACACCCAAGTACTATTTTGTGTGTGTATGTGATCTAGCAGCCTACTGACCTGTACAAGTTTGTCCCTATTTCATGTCAAACTGCTGTAACATGCTTATTATTCTTTTCTGCTTGATTTAATTATCCTCCTTGTGTACAGGTTTACTCAGGCTTCCACACACTAATCTCGGCTCCACAATTCATGCTGTGACAGCTCATTATTACTGGTAAAAATGTAGGACAATGGTAGGCAAAGAAAGGCTCTAATACATTTGTCATTGTATATCTAGACATTCTGATTACAAGATACAAGTAATGAGTTAACTGCAAATCAGTCTGTAAAGTACAGAATGGTAGAGGTTTGATAAATCACATGCCACATGTTGAATGACAGCACTGAGGAGCATGAGGGAAATTTTGGACAATTTGCTTTTGTGTGTCAATCCCAATGTTAAAATTATGACCACACTGTGCCTAAACAGGATGTTACACACAATGTGGGTGTTACTAAAGCGTTCTGACACCACCTGGTATAAATTGAATGGACCCAAGATAAAGTAACAAACAAAAGACCCTCTAAAAGCTCAGACTAAATAGTTATACACGTTTTACCAGAAGCTATGGAATGTCACCTGACATTATACATGTACATGCCCATATTCCTGACTGTCACTTCTCTCTTTGGATTGTTTCACTGAATGTTGCAACAGAAAAACAGCTCCCCTCAACAGTGGTTTCTACATGTTGATGAATTGCAAGTAAATCTAAAGTTGATTGTGCTTTTCATTTGCTATCTATTCCAAAAGGCATCTTAAATCTCCCTTTCTCTTTCAGTAGAGCATTAGTGAGCTGTATTATTATGAGAGCAGGTGTATTATTTTAGAAATATTAAGAGTGACTTTTTAAATTTCTCTGAAACATTTTGCAAAACTACACTGAGCCTAATTTCTTTTCACTGGTATCAGGTTTGCAGAAGTTTTGTCTTCATTGGCATTACTTCCAATTTACACTGAGATAAAAACAAGCCTTGTAGGTTGGAAGCTGCGTTCAAACTAATACATTGCAACTGCCATCAAGTTAATTCAAATGAAAGTATTTCTTTCCAAGGGAGTGATCCTTGGCAACTCTGTATAGAATTGTTTCTAATAGTATAATGGGGTTTTGGAAACTTCACTAAACAGCTTAAGAGTTACTCTTCACACTAGATTCAAAGAAACAACTTAGAATGGCCTACTGCTGTTTGCATCCAGAAACAGGATACAGAAAATTTCAAGAGGTGCAAAAACTAAAGAAAAATTTAAACTCTCTTTACAAAATATAGGAGACTATACAGTGAAAAAATCAAGTGTAATTACAGGCATTACACTTTTACTGGTATAAGTGATCAGAAACTGGTCTATACCTGTAACAGAACAGAAGTTTGGCACACAAAACTGGTCTATACCCATAACAGAACAGAAGTTGAGTACACAGGCTGGTTTGAAAATGGTAGAACCCAATCTAAGATTTTCCCGCTCCCCTCATGGGCAAATGTGTGTTCTTTTCACTACCAAACTCAACTACACTGCTTACAGAAAACTGTCTAAGTTAGATTGATTCTGCTTTGGGCTTTTTGAAGGTTTTTCACCTAGCCTAAATTGCCTATATACTTGCTTGTAGGTTGGACTGGGGGGAGGAGGAGGGCATTTTATTTAGAGTAGTTTATGGGCAGCCACTCTAATTAAACCACTCCAGTGGCATGTGTATTAATCCCCCATGTGTTTAAAAATGGCCGCAAGATGCTTTATCTAAACCTCAGTCAACAAGGTTTAGATAAAGCACCCTACAGCCATTTTAAAATGTGCAAGAACTTAATACACATGACACTGCAGTGATACTGGAGTTAGTCTGTTGGAGAATTAATAGAGTCTGCTCCAATGCATTCTAATTAGAACGTGAAGGAGCATGTGTATAGGCATCCTAAGTGTCTGCTTATTAAAGGGAGTTCTCAATAAAGTAAACAGGTAGAAGGAAAAGCCGAGTACACGGTTCATGTTGGTGAATGTAGCTGTTTTGGTGATTTAAGGCTAATAGATCTATTTGCTAATTCATTTGCAAAAGCAGACTAATAATTTTATACTGCTGTACTGTTTGTTGGTTAAACGATGTAAAGTTCACATCTGTAGGCAATGCTCTGAAGAGCAAATTAATTTCATTTTGGCTTTTGCTCATTATAAGCTGCCATATGTCATCAACATTAACACTCCCACTTTAGTATAAGCTAATTGTTTTAATATAGTATATAAATGTGGATTTTATTATATACCATGTATAAACATCTTTTGGAATTATTACAATAATTAGAAAAAATGCATCACAGGGTCAGGTTGGTGATAAATTGGTTTAGGGTTTGCAACCAGAGAGTGGTGGTGGATGGGTCGATATTGACCTGGAAAGATGTGGACAGTGGAGTCCCACAAGTCTCGGTCCTTGGACCGGTGCTATTCAATGTCTTCAGCAGTGACTTGGACGAGGGTGTAGAGAGCACCCTAAGTTTGCAGATGATACTAAATGATGGGGCAAAGTTAACACAGGAGAGGGTAGGGAATGGATCCAGGAGGATCTGGACAGGTTGGAATAATGGGCAGAATGAAATAGGATGCAGTTCAACAAAGACAAGTGCAAAGTGCTGCACCTGGGCAGAAAGAACCACCAACATACTTACAGACTGGGGATGACCTTCTTAGCAGCACAGCAGCTGAAAGGGATCTTGGAGTCATAGCTGACTCCAAGATGAACGTGAGTCATCAATGTGACAAAGTGATCAACAAGGCTAACAGCACTTTGTCATGCATTAGTAGATGCATGATAAACAGGTCCAGGGAGGTGATGCTTCGCCTCTATGTGGCACTGGTCAGGCTTTAGCTGGATTACTATGTCCAGTTTTGGGTGCCGTACTTCAAGAGGGATGCGGAGAATCTTGAGAGGGTTCAGAGGAGGGCCACTTGTATGGTCAGAGGCCTGCAGGCAAGGCCCTACAAGGAGAGACCGAGGGACCTAGATCTCTTCAACCTTTGCAAGAGAAGGCTGAGAGGTGATCTTGTGGCTGCCTATAAATTCATCAGAGAAGGGCAGCAGGGAATAGGAGATTTACTAGGACACCCCCTGGAGTAACTAGGAACAAGTGCCACAAATTGATAGAGAGCAGATTAAGGTTGGACATTAGAAAGAACTTCACAGTAAGGGTAGCCAGAATCTGGGATGGGCTTCCAAGGGAGGTGGTGCTCTCCCCTACCCTGGGGGGTCTTCAAGAAGAGACTGGACAAGCATCTAGCTGGGGTCGTCTGACCCCAGTGCTCTTTCCTTCCCAGGGCAGGGGGTCGGACTCGATGACCTATTGAGGTCCCTTCCAACCCTAGCATCTATGAATCATTACTATTGCTCATCATAAATAATGTAACCTAGTTTTCTGTAGAGCTCATTTAGGTGGCAAAGTTCACTATTATTTCTGGTTATAAATTTTGTACAAATCAATTTTCCTGGACAATTATGTTAAGTCAAGTTACACATAAAACTGGAGTAAGAGTGATGGTTGTGGGAAGTGGTAAAGTCAGAAGCGCACAGGAATATGGTTCTGATCAGTAACAACCAAGAGGTCATTACTACTTGATGACTTGATAGTGGTCCGTGTAAAAAAAGTGCTGAGCTCCATCCAGGTTCTAGCAGACAAGTCTGGCACCCCCCAAACACAATCCCAACCAGCACCCACTGGCAGTATGTGTGTCATGAACTGAAAATTCATAGACTATGAGCTACCATATTGTGTTCCTAAATGTAGGTAAATACATGTCAGGGTTGGTGCTCATTGATCTATCAGTGTGCTGGAGGTGCAGAACAAATTAACACATGTTGGACTTCAATCTTCTTTGAATAAATGATAGTCAGCATGATGATATGTGGATGAGGCATTACAAATACTGAACTGGATTAATTCAAGGGCCTCACATTAAAGAAAATGCACTGGGATTTTATCTAAGATTCCTTTAGCTTTTAAAATCCCCTTTCTGTGCATGTGTAAGTGTAAAACATCCATTTGGTGTTGTAGCTACAGTCCTCAGATTTTTATTTTAGGAGTCCTTTCATTTAGTCCTTCCATGGGCAAAATGTCAATGGTTTTAAATAACCAGAGCTACCACTTCATTTGATTCATGTTATGAAGCTGATTTAGGGATAAGCCAAAACAAAAACCCAGATTCAAACTTTCTTGAGCGTTATTTCTTGATTTATATCACCTTCATTTTAGTGTAATATTCATTGTGACTCCATGAAAATATAGAAGTGTATTACATACTCTTCTCCCTGCTGCTCTTTATTCCTTCATGGAAACTTGGAATTCAAAACTACATATACCTATAGTGTTTTGCCACAATAAGTTTGTTTGTGACTCCAGGAACAGAGTTTGTGTACATGTATGTGCGGGAGGGTTGGAAATGGAGGTTGCTTTGTTTCAGAAAGCATGGAAACTATTCAAAATATCAAGAATGCTAAAGATTTATAAAATCAGAGGGGAGGAAAGGGCAGTGATGTTTGGTTCTATTCATTACTGTCCTAAAAATATTGAGTTAAGTGTTTTTATTTAAGACTCACAAATTTGAACATTTAAGCTTTTTAGAGGGCAATTAGGTAACTACAGGTGGGCTGAGTTGTTGAAATATCTGTAACTGAGAAAAATTACACCCAAATAACTTTTGATTTAAGGGTCTGAAATAACACATGCTATTTGTACTAAATGCAATCTGTATGTGTACATGCTCTCTGTCAGGCTGTTACAATTTGAGATGGTGTCAAGTGTAGTTAATATACAGTCATCTCCTACTTCCAGCAGGTATTGTTAAAGTACTGTTTTTTAATCTATGACACTGCTACATGAGCATTAAGTTCTGCTGTATTGGAAAACAGCAGGTTAACAAATTCCCATCATGTTGACAGCAAAGAGATTCACCAAAGTCACTTTCTGAGAAAGGTAGATTTGGAGATGAGAGGGAGGATAGGTAAGAAATGGCTTAAAACAGAAGTAGAAACTATTCTTTTAAACAAAATGAGATCTGAGATTGTGAGGGTTTGTGTGTGAGAAATAAAACAGGAACCTGAAAAGTCAGCCTCTGGCTTCTTTACTATTCATTCCATCCAGGAAGAGAACACACCAACTGCAGAGGCTTCCTCAGCCTGATGAAGGGGTTTTAAATTTGAAGGCTTGCTAAGAATTTTTTCCAACTATTTAAGTTGGTCTAATAAAAGATATCAGATTCACCCAAAGAACCTTGTCTGCCTATGTCCTTAGATCAACACAGCTACAACCTACACCCCTGTAAAAGTTACCCCTGACACTCAAAAATTCAAGGTATGATCTCATTTAATTTATTTGATCGTGCCTTGATCCACAACCAATGCAAATCTGCATACTAGAACAATACACCACAGGGATATTCTCTTTGAACATCTCTAATGGTGGGGGGCTGTGTTCTTCCTTGAAATGCTTCTCCAGCAGTGGAGAATGGAGGGAAGAATAGCTCCTTTGTAGAAACCCAATGCTGGATCTGGAGTTTTCTCTGTCCCATACATGTTCTGCTCTCCTTTCACTGTTTTCTTCAGTTACTAATATCACACCAGTTAAATTAGGATGGGATGTTACAGAATCCTTTTCTTCCTTGTTTCCTTCTTGTTCCTTTTCTTCCTTGCTTTAAGTCTTCTCATTTTCCAAGGTGCTTTATTCAAGATTTTGAAAAGCCAGTATCTCCCTTTAAGGAGGTTGTAAAATACTGCTGGAAGTTCAGTACAGTGCCAGGTTAGATCACAGTTGCATTTTATCTGTTTCAGTATATATTTCAGTGTACAGTATATTCAGTGAACATCAAGGATTATGAGGGATTTGTAATTATAATCAAGAAAAATATGTTGATAATTTAGTAAATAAAGGCCCCAACATGTCTGACTGAAAAGCAGAGGAGGGTGGAATGAATACATCAGTAATGTCAAAACAAGAAAAGCTGTTCTATTCTAAGTTCTAAGAACAAATTTTAATTCAAGTCCTAAGAACTTTATACAGTATATGCAGTTTTTCCTACCTTACATGATATGCTTGTGAATTTGTATTATCCACATATATTGAGTCAGTTTACACATATGTAAACAAATTGTAAAATATCATTTATAGATTCTGTAGATATTACTCACATGAATCAGGAGTATCTTGCATATTATATAGATATAAAATATAAATGTATTGTGTATTCTGTATGAGTCTGATTCAAAATCCATTGTACTTAATGGTACTCCTCCTCTTGACTTGAATGGGTTTGGCACCAAGCCTTATACAAGACAAAACACACATGTTGTAAACAACTTATTTTTTCTAAGCTGTTGGGATACAAGGAATTTGTTTGTGAGAAAGCTGTGCTAAAATGGTCAAGTTAATAGGAAAAAAAGGAAACTCGTGAATCTGCCGCTGCAGAATTTTTAATGGACATAAATATGTAGTCAGAGCTGAAAAATGCAGGGGCAAATTTACCATACTGCTGATAGCAGCAAATATAAAGGGAAATAATAGATATTTAATTGTCTGATGAATAAAAAGGGCAGAGAGACTGGAAAAAATGTGCTTGTTAAGACAAGTACAAACAGCTTTTCTTTGCCAAAGAATACATAGTTTGAAAATCATAACAAGGAACTGATATTAAATCCTAATACTGAAACTGCTGTGATCAACACTTGCCCCTTAGACAAGTTTATTCTGACAGCAAGTTAAACATCTAGTTACTATTAGGTTTTCAATTCCCTGATGAATCAAGAAATGTCATTACCAAAGACAATACAGTTAACTGTAGTAATACTTACTCTGGGACCTTAGATGGTATTTCTCTTTTCAATAAAGAACATTAGAGATTTAAAAAGAAAACATATTCAAGTTGCAGTTTCTAGAGATCTTTGGATAAAGTGTTCTAATTTAGTTGCCCATATAATGACTATAAGATGAATTTTTGTACATATATAGACCAGTATATAGGTAATCTGAAAAAGAAAGGTTATGTTCAGGTCTGTCATAGATTATTAGTAAAAAATCTTAATAAATCAATTAAATGTAAGAATCAGAAAATCTCTTGGTGGGTCATACAGAAAAAAGTAGCTCAGTTACCTGGCTAAGGTGGTAATTCTGTTACCATGTTACACAGAACATTCTCCCATGGTTACATTCTCAGTAACATGGGATTCTGTAGCTGAGTATGTACCCTGTTCAGATTTGTGTTTTTAAGCATGTAACATAAACTGTGTAACCACTTTCTAATGTAACCTCGAGTTAACCTTTCCTCTTATCTGTCTCCCCCAGAAAGTTACAGAATTAAGATACTGTGTTTTAGGCTCATGAATGTACAATATGTCCACAGTTATATTGACATTTGTTTCTATATCATTGAATTAAAAGTCATTATTGAGAACAAAGGATTCATTAACAGCTGTAAAAATGAACAACTGATAGAGTTACCATGTTGTGAATAGCATTTTAATACAAATTAGAAAACTGCACAGATGTGCTACTGCAAAATATTGACATACTGCAACTCCCTCAGAATGGTGATTAACATTTGTGTAAAACCAAAAAGTGTATTAAAACTTGGCTTTACTACTGAGCCTTGGATTGGTATCACTCTTACACACTATTAACATTAAAATATGTTAGCTGACTTTTTAAAGCATACCGACCTCTCTTCAAGATGACATACCTATGAGTACAGTCTGAAGCATGAATGATGGCATACTGGCTTGCTTCAAGATGATTTTGAAATTGCAAATATAAGTAAAATATTAAAGTGAACTCTTGACAAACCTTTTCAGTTTCTAATTAATAGGAACTGTACGGTAGTTGCCATGAATCCAGGCTGTCTGATAACCACTAGATTATCTATAAATCTATTATTTCAATACCTTTACTTGATGTTTTGGACTAGGCAGCATATATTTTTGTTCTCCTCTGGCTCTAGTATACATACTGTACATACATGTGCAATTGTCCATGCAGGTGCACAAACACACATGCACATGTATGTAACAAATTGCCAGTTACCTAAAATATTGCACTGGGTATGCAGCTGGCACAATTAGTAGCACTTATAATCAGTATAATAAGCAAAGTTCTATATAGACAGGTACAAAAAAGTGGAATGTTATCTAATTGACAAATAAAAGGATATATTCACTGCCTGGCATAGATATATAACATTTAATAAATTCAGTAAGTTCATAAGATGAAAATAAATGGATACAATTTAGTTAGTTATACAGAAAACAGCATTACCTGATTTTGTAGGTAAGCTTGTACATTGTTTGAGATGGTATTTTTAAGCATGTAATGTAAATTGGGAAAAACAGCTTCTGACTGTAACCTTGAACTATCTTGTTCGTAATAAACAACAAGACTAAATACAAGAAAGTGATTTGTGTTCATAGAGAAAATAATCATAATATTCAGAAATTCAGCCTCACTTCTTTATAAACAGAAAAGTCTTATAAAAACACCAGAGCGTCTGTTAGCTATGCTGGGAACCTATGTACAATCTGTAGCACACAGTTCTAGAATCTTGTATATATGATAATATACATGATTATAAAATAATAATATGATTATTATGTAAGATTTTACACATGCACAAATTTACCTCGTCACAGATTTATATGCAGAAAAAAATAAGCTATATAACTAAGCTTTAAAAAACAGTTACTTCCCCCTCCCCCATATCTACCTGTCAGTTTCTGGGGTGGGGGGGGTAAGTTTTTTTTCCCCCCTTGCAATTGGTTTTACCTTCTTATATTTTAGTAAAACATACCCATACTGGATGAAACACAGAGAAACAGTATATGTCATTACTGTTAGTTTTTTTTTTCCATCAAGCAAAATTAAATTGATATCCTAGCAGCAAAATAAAAGAATCTGACTGAAATAAACAGTAAGATAGGAAACAACGGAGCAATACCGTAACATCAGAGCTGGAGAACAGAGACTTATTAAAAGCTCATTTGATTTAATCATAAGAAGGGGAGCAGTGGTGGGAGGGTGGGATAGAAAGGAAGATTATTTCCTAGGAAAAGAAATTAAAATAGCTTGTTTTTTAAAGATATTATTTTAGGAATAGTCATGTTAAAGTTGACTGAGAAAATCCATGCTGCATTACGATTTTAAAACAGTTGAGCCATAATAAAAAAGATGATCATACTAGTAATGATGTTCATCATAAGAGTTAATATTTGCTAATTAACTTTTCAACAACTGTGATCAGCGATCTAAATGCATTTCCTGTTTCACATGAGGCATTTGCAATTCAGTGCTCACAATGATAAAGAAAAAAAATCCAAACACATACATTTCTTATGCAAAAGTCCATAGAATTTATTTATGCTTTGTTTTCCTGATAGAAACTTTGCATTGGTAGTATATTAAAAACAAACATTAGCCCTCACTATTTCCACATTATGAATTTTTAACATATGGAATAACACATCCTCTGAGAAAATCTGTGTTGTACACAAGTTTACTTTAGGTCCCACAAATCAAAATATAGTCTGAAATGCATCTTTAAGCATCACTTAATTTTGACCAGTATTAAGTAGAAATATTTGGAGTTCCCTTTCAAAAGCAGGCATGAAGGACACACTAAAGCAGAATATTTACAATAATTACCTTTAATTTACAGATTATTGTTCCTGATAGAATATTGCATAAAGAGAAAGTACTGATTTACTTTTTCCTACAGAAGAAACACTTGCTGAAATCTATGTTTAGCAAAACCTGTATTAAGGTTATGCAGTGGTGCTTACAGAAGCCTTTGTACATGCAAGAGTAAGTAAATCTACCATGCAAACATTTTATAGTATCTTCCTCTAAATCTCTCTCAGCTACTTTAATAGCTCATTTCAGTAATGTACACCCATACAATATAAAAATCAGATTAAACAATTAAACACGAATACACTACCATAAAGCATAATGCCCAGGGAAAAGAGTTGATTCACAAAACTGCTTTAATTAGCAGGATAGCTCAAACTGTAGTAGCTCAACAAGTAACAAGAAAATCTCTCTTCTCATTCATTTAAAAAGTACATAAAGAATCCCAAGCAGCAAACACTGTTTAAATCAAATACTCCCCCTTAATATATGACCCCTCACTAAAGGTGCTCAGCAATGTTCACCTTTGGAAAAAAAATAAAAGGGTCCTTGCAAAGCAGTGGAGGAAGGCAGTAATGATCAGAGAACTGCCTTCTGTCCAGCCACTGGGACATGCTACGACTGGTGCTCCCCAGACCTATGGCCAAGAATAAAGTGCCTATTGTCTCAGTGCTATAGTAATTGTGAAAAAACAGCCCATGCAGTAAGCATAATAATTATCCAGACAAACAAGCAAAGGCAATCAATGAAGGAATGAAAAGGATAAAAATACACGACTAGACAAAGCAATCCAAGAATGAAATTAATATTCATAATGGAATGTTAGCTAGCCAGCCGAAGGTTCCCCATTCATGCCATAGCTTTTGCATACAGGAGACCATTGTCTACACACAACAAAATCAGTATATGAAGAAAATGAATGTAGCATTGGTGAGAAGAAAAGCTTTTCTTTCCCAAAACACTTGCTCCTTGGTCCACTCTTTTGATCAAAGAAAGTTTTGGACTCCTTCACCCAGTAACATTAAAAAGTTGCATCTCAGAGTCCACCCTGCCTAGGTTATTTTTTTTTTCCTTTCCTTATTTCCTCTTCATCTGCAGCTGTATAAATATGTGCGGGGGGAAGCCAAGCTTGCCCAAACAAAGAAAAAAATGAACTGAATATGCATAGCCTCGTTAACTAAATTTAATTATGCCAAGCAGCATATTAATCAGTAGTTGCTCCAGTTATTGTATTCATTGCAAGGGAGGAGGACTCCAAATGAAGGGGAAGTGTGGGGGACAGTAGCATACTGATTAGGAAGCTGTTCATAACGTGATACAATACACTTTCTAAATAATTATTCAGAGGAAACAGAATAAAGCAGCAGATTGCCCTGTTTTAAGACCAACTCAAGAACAATTAGTCCAAAGCATGATGACATAGCTGCTTTCTTTTTTTCCTGTGACTGCTTCCACCTCCACGCTATCATCCCAGCAAGCTTGGCGCACACTGTAAAATTTGCATTTTGCTTTAAAAAAAAAAATCTCATGCTGTCCTCACTGTCTTTTTAAAAAAGAAAGCCCATGTCATCAAAATGCAAGAGTAACCTTATCTAACCCACAGTGATAGTTAGAGCTCCCAGGAGTCACTGAACATGAGCTTGAAACTTTTGCACAGACTCTGAACTTTGTAACACGTGCATTGCAACAATGAAGGAGGAGTTCAGAAAGGAGGAAAAAAAACTTTCAGAGAGAAAAAAAAAATGTTATCATGCCAACTTACCATCCACCAAGTCCTGGCTGACATGTCATAACATAGCTGCCATTTTATGGAGCTGTCCGACGCTTTCCCTGCCATTATGCTGTCAGCAACCTTCATCAGATGTAGCTCAATGGAAGATAAGACACCTAATCAAGAAAACATCAGCAGTGGCTTGCTGGGCTACATGTAGGCCAATCCTTATCACACTGCATCATGGGAAAAGCTCCTTTATTAGCAAGAACTCCAATCTCACAGATATAAAGACAAGGAGCAGGTTTGTTTGTTTTTTTGACCAAAGGGATTGGTGAAAGTAGCTAGCATTCTTTGTGTATCATGTGTACAAGAGTTTAGTATCTTGTAAGTGGGCGGCTAACTACTTCGCTGGGCTATGCAGACTGAAGTTTATTTGCATTCTTCTCTGTTGTATATTGTTTGACATGGTCCGTTGTGAGCTTTGAGCAGATGAGGGGGTATAATTGCTCAGAATTAATATCTCCCCCCAACAAAGACGTAACAGTTTCATTCACACAATCAGGGCATGGTTCAGATGTCACTGCATACACACTCTCACACACACGGGCTCACACGTGCGCACACATAGTGGAACACACAGGTAGCAGCTGCAGCTGGATTCAGCTGAGGTTGCCAACGGATACAAACTCCATTCTCATACTAGACATATGGAAACAGTTTAACTCTTTGCAATCAATGTTTAACAAGAAATCAGAAGGTTGGAAGGGTAAAACAGCATGAAGGTTGGAGGCGTGGTCAGGATTTTAATGCTAGAAACATGGGGCATTGGGGTGGGAAAGGCTCACTGCCTCACTGCCCACCCCCTTCCCAAGGAGGGTGACAAAGAACTATCTTCTCTATTCTGTATGAGCTAGCTGTCAGACATGCGGGGAGGAGAAAGGTTTCACTCCCTCCTCCCTCCTGCTCTGCAGCTTCTGACCATGTCTGTTGTACCTATCGCTTGCAGAGAGAGCAAGGCATTTTTTCACACATGATTTCCTCTCTTACAGACATGCTACAGCTTCTACCTGCTTATTTAAAGCACTTGGAGTTCTTGAACGAAGATAAAGCAAGGAATTCTGAGAGTACTTCACCTTGTTGTAAAAAGTTTCCTAACAAAAGGTACATACATAAAACCAACACACCCAAATGAAAAACCTGGATTAAAACGTGACACAAACAAAATAGGCTTTTGCCCTTGGGAGCTGAAGTTGATTTTATACCCTGAAACAGTTTTGGCTGAGCTGAGGATCCATCTTGAGCTAAAAGCTACACTTAAGGAATAACATTTTTGAAGGAACAATTAAATAAATTTGATTAAATGAACAAATAACATTAATTAAAATTAAACCGATTCATTCTCATTGGACCTTGATCTTCTACATGGAAGATGTGTTCAGTTGGTAGAGTCCACTGCAATATTGCACATGGCTTACATTTTAAACTGTAAATTTTACACTTGAAAAGTCGCTGCAGCTGCCAAAGTCCTTAGGGTATTATTTATATTCTCTAGGGGCTACAAACAGGCAACAACATTAGGCTATGGAAGTATAGGAGGTGCTGGGCTACTGCACAAGAATCGTACAAATCCAAGGTTTTCATAGCTCAAACCCATCCTTTACAGAAGACACATTTGCTTCTCTAACCCCACTTTTCCTTCTAGAAAGACTGCTTCCAGATCTAATCCACTTTTCTCAGCTAAGATAGTAATGGAGTAACTGCCACTGCAGTTTAATGTTCACAGAGCTCTTTGGCTGATGTAGCACCTTTGATTGTCTAGTGACTCTGGTGGAGTTTGTGCATCTGGTACAAACTTATCACCTTCAGCACAGCGCACTCCACTAGAGCCAGGGGGCTACATCATATTAATATATTTTACTGTTTGAAAACAATTGTGGATCTTAAAGCAGCAGTAGTTCAATTACATTCTGACAAGGCCTAAAATTATCACATCATAAAAACATTATCCCAAAGCATTAAAATGTTACAGCTGCTTCACTTTCATGTTTTCTGCCTTCTGTCACTTTAGTCGATTTGCACTACCAGGTTTAAGTGCATAAAATTAACAAAAGCTTGGGACGCTAACCTGCCGCTTGCAAGGTCACCATTCTTCCTTGTCCTCAGACAAAAATTCCACATTTATATAAAGCATAGTCATCCAAAGGGACTATGCTTAAAGGGGCTCTATCATCTGAGCTAGATCCTTGTACACCTTTTAGGTGTCTAAATGGACCACTGTGCCTAAATTCAATCCTATTCCATCCTGATTGAATCTCTGAAACACCATTAATACTTCTACTTTTGCAGTAGGTTGTAATATTGGCCTTAAGTCACAGTCACAGTCACAAAAAAGCAGTGAAGAGGAGGAAGGGGGCCCACCCCTAAGGGCATTTTTTGGATATGAGTAGGGTGGAGTAACACTGGACTAATGTGCCTAAGTCCATTTAGGTATTTATTAGATACCCGAGACGAATTCTCTCTCCATGCACATCTACATGTGTCAATTTGAGGCGCATTAGCCATTTTTAAGGCACATTAAGGCCACAGGTCTACATGTATGCACCTTAATGTGCCTTAAAAATGGTGATTTTAGGTTATTCGCACCTAAATCTGATACCTAAAAAAGCTCAAAACTGGTCTCCCCAGCTCAGAAATAACCAGAGTACCCCTTTGGAGGATCACCCTTTGGGTCTTACTGGAAGCCGGAGAAGTGTATTCAAGTCAAGAAACTTTCCCAGCAGCTCCCCCTTTGAATACTTGATGCACAAATACCACCTAACCTTGCTGTAGTTGTTCTTGCTCTTACTTACCCACTTCAAGAGATCCTCTAGTTATACCTATTTACAGGTGAAATTTAAAAGTCTCATTATTTTTGATACCACAGAGGAATAGGTGGTGTTTCTAGCATGCTCAAAAATATAGTCAAAACATACAGGATTGATTAAAAATAGAGCTGTTATAAAGTCTTTACAAGGAATATTGTTCCATTAGAAAGTGCCATTCTGTCAAAACTGAAATTTTCTACAGGAACATGTTTCAGCTCAGAGTAAGCCATGCGCAGGGGTGCCTGGGTGGCACTCCCCTGCTATATGTACCAGAAGCTGGCCCCAAGCTATAGGGGCTGAGACTGGTGTGGTGAGACTGGGGAGAGGCTGCCACCAAGGTAAGGCCTATACCTGGGAGCTGAGATCTTAAACAGTGGAGCAAGGCTGAGGGGGTGGCCAGAGAAAAGCGGGGGCCAAGGCTGCAACAGCTGAGGCCCCAACAGGTGTTCAGAAGCCTGTGGGACCACTACCTCAAGGGCGAAGTACTTGAGGGACAGTATAGGCCTCAGGTGGGGATGCTGGCCTGGCCGGGCATGCAAGATGTCTAGAGAGGTTACTCCCAACTCCAGGGACCACCTCCTCCAACAGCAAGCAAACTAACATCAAAGTCATGGCAGGAAAGAGACTGGAGATGAGGTGGGGCCAGGATAAAGCCAGCAGGTGGGTTGGACCACAGAGAGAGACCAGGTGCTGGGGTGGCAGCCCCCCACTGAAAGTACCACACTGACTAAAACTACCTAGTGCATTGGAGATTTCCTTGTCCTGTGCAAAGTACACTGAGCTAAGGGAGCCTGGCTACCCACCAGTCTATCTGAGTTGTTACTCAGGATGATGATTCCCGCCTCAGAAGGTCTAAATTTTTGTTCCTTTATCACAGGCAGAAAAAAGCCCATGAGGTTAACTTAGGCTTTCCATCTTCCCAGCTGATAACAATAGAAAAGTAGATGTAGTACACAGGAAAAAAATAAAATCCTTCTAGAGTGCATGGAACTTACTTGAGGCATATTAGCCTTAAGTTGTCAGAGTGTGGTATTATTCTTAAGTCTCTACCTCATTCTATGAAGACCTTGATGTCTGGGGATCAGCACTCTTCCTCATTGCTAGAGAGCCACTATACCAAATCACTGGTGCAATTTTTCCACTACTGTGGCTTTCCATACCCAATGCACTGGTTGTTTTGGCAAGCCAATCTTGAAACCTCTGGAAGTCTTCAATAGAAAATACTAATGACAAGGCAGATACTGCTGCACAGTTAAGTGATAAAGAAGGCTGACAAGGAAGTTATCTTTTAGTCTACTTTTACAGCCATTAAGGCACCAAACATCCAGACTCAGTCTGGCCTTTGGATTCTGTTTCAAAGGTCTAAAGGGAGGGTGGGAGCTCTGGGCAGCCTACATTCCTTCATACTCCTACCTAGGCATCCACACTGAAGTTGACCTGTCATGTATACACCATGATCCAGAAGGATCAACAGGTGCCTACCACTACAAACTCCTCCTCTTTGCTGTCATCGCAAGTGTTTGACAGATCTCTAGACTTAATGACAGGAAGAACTGTGAAGGAACTTCTAAGTGAAAACAGCTTCTTACCCTTCTAACAGATCTTCCTGAAGACCAGATGCAGAGCTGACTATACCAGAAAAGGAAGAGATGTGAAAACTTAAGAAAAATCATGTATGAATTATCATTTAATTTAATAAAGGCTTAATCATTGATAGTAAAAAAGAATAAAATTTTTCTTCCTCAGAATCATATAAATCAATTTCCTAAGAACACATCACATTCTCTTAAAGCTTGATGGAATGGACAATAAAAGCACAGACATGGCCATAACCTACTGCCGGAGAAAAAAACCAATATAAATGAGTAAAACAGCCAAATGGGAGAGATCACGTTATAAAATTACAAATAAATTGAAATCATAAACTTGAGATCGACTATATTGATTTAATTTAAAAAACAAGCTAAGTAACCAAAATGTTCAGATACCACCACAGAGCTTTCAAGCAACACACCTCACCCATGAGATTCTAGGACATGAGCAGTAACCTGCCTGTGTTTTGGAAGAGTGTCATCGAACAATATAGGGCAGCCTTTTCCTGGAGCTTTGGCAGTGCCAATGTTTACTGTGCATCATTTATAGGAAAGTAATATATACAGAATAAAAATGAACAAATTAAAAAAATAGGTTAAAAGCTGTTAAAATTATAGAAGGTAATTTGTGAATTTTTTTGTTGTTCTTGTAAATACTGCTAGAGAAAATCCAGAGATTTAGGTGGTATTTGCACTATTCACTGTCCCAGAAAAAATTTTTGATATTTAAGATTTCTGTATCTTATTGTGTCCTTGCAAGATGGTATAACTGCCTAGTTTCCATTAGGGATATGGCAGTCAGTGTTTAATACAGGATAACAGTCCATACATCTCATTCTTAGATCATGTTTCATTCCCATCAACAGTGGTAGGAGCCATATAAATCTGAATTGTATCCCCTGAGATCTAGCACTGAGAGTCCTGGTAAAAAATGAAAGTCATTATCTTGCTTGTTCTAAAAACTCCTCAGAAAAAGGGATGAATTCTTTTCAGTTTCCCTTTGAAGCGATGGACATCCTGATAGGATTAAACAAATACGCTAAACTTTTGTAACTATGTCAAATGAGGACTTGACTCACAGCACATCTTAAACCCGGGGCCTAATTTGCCAGTGTTGCACTTGTGCAGTTTTGTCTGACTATTTAAAACAACAGCAAGGCAGACAGTTTATAGTTTACACTCACTTTGCACTGGTGTATATAACTATGCAAGCTTGAGGACAATTAGGAACCAGGCTCACAATCTTGGCTTTGTAGTGGCTAGAATAAAAGAAAGAGTGAAGTTACTTTCTTACCTTATTGGGTATCACCAATAATAATGATTCTGCAGACCAAATTAGGCACTGAGCAGTGATTCCTATGCAAATTAATTGCCTTCAAGGACATGATGTTGTTGATTACAGAGACCTAACTGATGGAAATTTAGCAGTTTTGTTTTGCTGATGCACAAAAAGGGTGAGAATCCAGTTTCCTCTTAGCTGTATTGGCCTTGAAGGACAGGCAGAAGAAACAGCTTTTAGAAACAGGAAAATAGGCCTGGAAGGAACCTTGTGTGTCCCTGAGTCCAGCAGCTTGCAATCTTAGGGAATCACATCATATAATCCTATTCATAAAATTATCAAGCTTATGATAGTTTCCTTTCCCATTATTTTCTCCACTTCAGCTAGTTCCTATGCCACCTTACAATTCTTTGACTAGTCATTATCTTCTCCATCTTAACTAATAATTTTCTACATGGTACTGCCTCAAATGTTTTATCAAGTCCAGATAGATTAGACCTACCACATTTCCCCCTAAAATGTCAGCTATTTTTTCAAAGAAAAGAAACCAAAAAAAGATATCAGGTTAGTCTGACACACTGGTAGCTTTAGTAAATCTATATTGCCTTTTATTTTATTTTCCATTTACCTGTATATTTTTAATGAATCTTTCCTTCAAAATGTATTCAAAGCCTGGTATTTTAATGAGGTCAGATTCATGAGTCCTCATTTACCCAGATAATTTTTCCCTTTTTTAAACTATAAATATTACATTTGATATTCTCTGTTCACACAGAACCAAACCTGATTTGACAAACTAAATTTATTAAAAAACCCTGCTACTGAACTTGTAATTTCATTTTCCAGGTCTTTCAGTATCTTTTCTCTAAAACAAGACAACATACCTTTAGATACACATTGATCAAACATGTTGAGTAAAATTACGCCATTTGTACTGTCACTTGTCAGAACCATTTTTCAACAAAAATCATCAAGTATTTCTTGCTGCCACAGGTGGCCCATCAAATGATCTGATCTGCTGTGGCACATCTTTTGTTTTTAAATATAGTACAACAGACCCAGTCTACATGTCTCATTCAGGAAGAATCATGCACTCAAATCCTGTAAGCAGCTTGGTGACACAGAAGTTAGAAACACATGACCTTTGTTCTCTTGTTCTGCAGGCAGATGAAACTCCAATGCATTAGTTAGATGTAGGGGTTTAGGTTGTAGCCGTGTTGGTCTAAGGATATAGGCAGACAAGTTTCCTTGGGTGAACTTGATATCTTTTATTAGACCAACCCAAATGGTTGGAGAAAAGTTATTAAGCAAGCTAGATGTTGTATTTGTTCTAGACCGAGAGCAACACACTCTCCAAAAATGAAAAGAAGAGTACATTTTAACCAAATGTACATGGGCAAAAATTGGCTGGGTGCATTGTAATAATCATTGGAGCACAGCTTTTCTAGGAACCTCTCACATGGTAAATTCCATGGAGCTTGGATCTACCAGTTTCACAGGAATAAGACACTGAATCAGGTCTGGTGGGATTTAAAGTTGTGCTTTTAAGTGTCCTAGGTACATTAAATGAACAGTTTTATCCTTTTGGCTCTTAGTAACTAATAGTCACACAAACTATACCTTATCTAGTGATTCAAACACTAGTTCCCAAACGACCATTAGCTTCTAGTGAGTCTGTCTATCTGTCATTTAATACGATGGATAGAGTCTGCACAGACTTCCAGGGAGCTACAGGATTTCCAAAGGAGCAGTTACATTCCTCTTCACAAACAGTTTTCAAGCATTTTTTGCCATCATTTTGCCATCTATTATTTGATCTGATAATTAAACGGTCCTCAGATTACACAGCAGTGGTTTTCTACTCACCTGTCACTGTAATAAGGTATGGAACTCTTTATTTATAACCTTTTATAACTATAATGAAAAGGTCAATTTTTGATACGGCTGCCAAAATCTTTACTAGACCTAACAAGGATGACTGAGCATTTATAGTAAAAGAATAGACTCATTATTTTACTCCAAGATGCAATGATACTGATCTACTTTAATTTTTTTTCTTCGTGGCAATTATGTCAGACATCATAGCTTGCCCATTTCCAGCTCTAAGCTAGTATTGTATTATTTAGTCCTTGTTTTTTTGTAAGAAAGTGATAGTGCTGCAGAGAAAAGTGGAAGAATATAATTTCACATATTCTTCTGCTTACAAGATGTATTAAAGATTAAACTGAAGTAAGACACTAGGAAACATCCCCCCGTCACTTTTTCCTTGCTCTGAATAAAACCTCTGAGAATCATTACTTTAAAACAATGCAATTCAAGAGAAATGTTTTGACTAAATGTCACTTCCTGTGATGTATGTTCACTTTATCCCAAATATTAGTCTATTCAGTTCTGTCTTTTTTATGTTATTTCAATTCTTCTAAAACCATAAATGCATGCCCTTACACAGCCCATATCAGATCAGAAGTCTTCATTTAGCTGAAATATTTATCTACAGAATTGTGTTTTAAACATTATAGCTGAATGTTTGAAAGAGGTAGCTCACAGAAAAACTTCTAACACTGACATAAGGCCTGTCACTTGTATTTGAATTCCATTTTGGAGTACAGTAACTGTAATGTAATGAAAAAACTCCCTGATGCCCATAGATTTAAATCTGGATTACTGATATGTACAGAGTAAGAAGCTTTTTTCCTCTGTCTTTAGAAGACGTTTCTAAAAGAAAGCAAGTCCCTGTCAAACTGAGTGATAAACTTGAAGCCAAAGTCCAAAAAAGCATCTTTCATAAAAGCTTTATCATTCTTCTATTCAAATTCACAATTCTGGTGATTTTGCATAGCTTGAAATACAGATGATGTTCTGAGAGATAAGTTGCTTGGGTGTATTGGGAAATGTTTTGGAAAGTAGTGTTTAAATGAAGATGAAGTTTCTCAGTAGGCAGAGATTAACTTTTTTTAACAATAGAAGGCACATAAACTGACAGAGGGAGTAAAAGTGAACAAATTAATCTTCAAGTACATCCTCTCTAACATCACAGTTGCCACCCACATTCTTTGTCCCTATGCTGAACCAGAAGCATTTTGGCATTGGAAGTGTTCTGATCCATTTCCTAGAGCATTTTTTTAAGTTTCAAAAGCTGAGTGCTGTTTCAGGAAAATGAAACCAAATGCAGACCTCATTATGTGCTGTTTTCCTAGTTTTCCCTTTTGTACTCCTACCCCTACAATTTTGGGAAAGACTTGTGCAGACCTTTGAACATACTTTCTCCTCTTTCTTATATGATAAAATAGCTAACAGTGCTGACATTTAAAACATCATCAATGGCGTTTGCATGCTTTGAAATGAATAGGGTAGTTTATACATCAGAGACATTATTACAGGCTTTCTGAAAACTCAGATATTTAATGGTTGCCAAAATGCAAAACTGCAATGAAATGGGGTTTTTATATTTTTAATTCTTTAAATAAAATTGAATCTCTGAAGAACAGTAAAGATGTCTATCCATCTACCCCGGAAAGTCACTGCCCTGTGGCGGTCATCCCATGTTGTGGAAATCTCTGGCCTGGAGTGAAGTATATATGTAATACTAGGTGTATTAGGTCATCTAAACCACTACAGCCATTTTTCTGTACTTACTGGGCATGTCTACATATGCAAATCATGCAGGATCAGTTTCCTCTAGAGAAATTACTCTAGAAAATTACTCTAGTAAAGTTACTTTAAAATAAACTGACCTGGGCAGGTGTCTACACATGCAGGGTCTCGGGAGCAAATTTGCTGCTCATGGCAGCAATTGGCTCCCATGCCTCCTGGCCCTGCATCAGCCCCCTGCACCAGATCCAGGCTCCCCCGGGATGTTAGCCCAGGGGCTAGCAGGGAGCACAAGGCCAGGAGACAGCTGTCTCCTGGTGGGGGCTAGGACATTGCTCCCTGCCCTCAGGGCGCCACCTGCTGCTGGGGTGGGCTCCGTCAAAGGAGCCCAGGTGTGGACAATGTCCCCCTGCCCTGGCAGCAGGAAGCTCCTGGCCCCAGCTCCCCAATCAAGGGCAGGGGACTTGGAAAGAGCTGCAGGGGAAAGGCAAGTCCCAGTCCTCTGCCCCAATCCACTAGTGAGGCAGCCAGGGGCTTGCTGTTAGCTGCCCCACTGGTGGATGAGGCAGGGGGCTTGGACCTGCCCCACCCCTGCAGCTCTTTCCAAGCCCTGCACCTCAATCACCCAATTGGGGCACAGGGCTGGGAGCTGCCCCTGACCAGGACAGTTCCCAGCCCCCATTTTGCAGTCACAGGGCCTGGGCTGGAGAGCCTGTTCTCTGCCTAGCTCCATGATCATGGGGCTTAGGCTGGGAGATCCTTAACCCAGATAAGGATCTCCCAGTGCCAGACTGTGGAGCCGGAGCTGGGAGATAAGGATCTCCCAGCCCAGGTCCCATGACTGTGGGACTCAGGCTGGGAAATGAGGATGTCCTTGTCCCAGCCCTGCAATCATGAAGTAGGGACTGGGAACTCTCTGCTACTGGGGCGGGGGAGCATTGTCCCCACACCCTGGCAGCAGGCAGCTCCCAGGGGCAGGCAGTAATCTCCCAACCCCTGCTGCCCAGCTGAACAGAGAACATTTGCTCCCAGTCAGGGATCTATATATGTGCTACTATACAGTTACTAATCATGAGTGAATTTGCAGCTTGCATTTGCAGGTAGGAAATTTACTTGTGATTAGAGTCAATTACTGCACAGTAAGTGTCCTCACGTGTAGTCATGGATGCTTACTGCGGAGTATTAGTTCTACAGCACAGTAAAGCATCTTGTGTACATACACCCACTGTCTGGTGCATTTCTATGATAGGACCATGTTTCCCAGGAGAACAATTTAAGGTAATATTATGGAATTACAGAACCCCAAACCTTTGTTATGTCTGTATTCCAATCACTGTGATTACAGTGTAGTAGAGAGATACCTGAGCTAAAAACTAGTTCGCTTGCATCATGGTAGCAGTCTATCTAGCTTTTAGCATATATATTAATGGGCAGGAGATGTGTGAACCTATTGCTTTTTAATTTCTTTTAGATATAATAAGGCAAGCTTTAGAATGGTAATAGTTTGATAGTTTTTTCCTAATTTTCCCCAAAGTTTGGAATTTTGCCTCCCCAAAGTTGTTCACAAATTAGACTGTTCTGAGGCATTGCTTTGGCTCTCAAACAGTAAGAGGTTTAACAATATCTTGCAGCCTACTGGAGAGGAACAAGAGCTCTATACCAGTGGACCGGGGAGATTCCCAGCCACTCAGATCAAAGCCCTTCATTTGCTTAATGTAACCCTAAAATCTTAAAATCACATTTTTTTACACTATTTTACAAAGGTTTTAGAGCTTTCCTTCTTTTTCCTATAGGGCTTGTGCAATCAGAATGATGGTAACTGCAGACAGAGGGAGTTGAAAAATAGTTTGGATAAAAAAATGTTAAAATATACCAAAGTAAATGTTTCTATAAATTGTGACACAGACAGATTGTATTAAACAGTTGGTAAACTAATTGTATAGGTACTCCTTTGGGACAAAAGGTATAACTCATGCTGATTAATACAGCCATCTTAAACCTATGCCAATATTACTTGTTGCCAAGTTTTTTGGTATCCTTTACCTACACATAAACATATTAACACACAACCTATATTGCAGTACAATCCTAATATCTAACTGAACATTCATGTTTTTGATAGTTCTTCAAGATGAGCATAGTCTTTGGATGCAAGTAGCCTTACAAGAAAAACCACTTCTGAGTGGCACCAGTGAAAGGGGTGAGGAAATGGAAAGCCATCAACACAGGAGTAATTTGCTTGTACATTTTTTAAACGGCGTAGGTCATTGTTGGTTGTAAGAGGTCTACAAGTCATAATAAAAAACTTCAAACATCCCTGTGAATGGCAGTGGAAAAAAATGGTGGGACACAAAGATTTCTTAGGGTGATATCTTTTATTGGACCTCCTGCATAATTGAGATAGTGTTAGACAAGCTTTTGAATGCAAGGCATTATTCATCAGGTCATTACTCTGATTTGGAATTTGCAAGAATGTCTTTCATTTGAAAGCTTTTATAACTCTGTCCCAACTACACAGTTGGTCCAATAAAAGATACCATGCTAAGAAATCCTTGCCTCTTGTATAAGTAGAGACCTATTTAATTCGTGGTTTCGCGGATTTAATTGTTTCATGAAATCTGAGATTGTCTGTGAAATCTGCAAAATCAACAACAGAATAAATAAATAAAGTGCTGGCTCTCAGTGGGAGCCAGCAGTCCTTGCTGTCAGCTGGTGGGGCGGCACAAAACATAGCAGGCAAGATGGCTGCTGTCCCCTCGCCTCTGCTCCCCCTGACGGGGCCTCTCTACTAATCAGTGCTGAGGAGTGGAGTGGAACAAAGGGCAGCCAGCAATCAAGATGGTGGTTCTCCCTTCTCCCCCACAGGGCCTCTCTGCCAATCAGCTCCAAGGGGTGGGGCCTCTTTGCCAATCAGTGCCAAGGGGCACAGATCCTCTGAAATACCTGCAAAATTGGCTCTGCACGCCATGACTAGGTCATGAAAAACTCTTCAATGCACTGTGATTTAAGTAGT
>NW_005842649.1:332817-343224 GCF_000455745.1 Alligator sinensis | reverse complement strand
CCCTACACATTAGTTCTGGACCATCACAGCTACAACATCACTCTATCATTACCATACAAGTAGGAAAAAGAACACCCACATTTTGTTTGCAGCTACACAATGCCTAGACAATTTATAGTAGTGGCTTATAATTATCTTTTAAAGTAGCAGCATGTGGCGTACAAATTAAGAGGATATGACAGTCCAAGGATTACACAAGTGGGATTCCGTAACCTGCTGGGCTGAGGTACCCATTCATGATCAGCATGATTTTCATAATGAGCCTGTTTTCCCCCTTGTGATAGGGAAGGAGAGAAAACCAGTGCTGTTTTGCTGCATTTTGCTTTAAGCATTTCAAAGACAAGAGTACAATTCTTTAAGTTTTTTTTTCTTTAATATCTTGCCAAGTGAAACAGAAGGGCCTTTTCTCTGGTGCAGCTACTGTGCTGCATTCCAGCCCTCTTCCTCCTCCTCAGATTACGCCTACTCAGCAACATAGGTCATTGCAACAGGGCAAAAACCAAACCATTTTCCTTACAAAATACTATTTCCGTAAACACAGTGGAAATGTGGGATGTGGCCATGCACATATCATATAGGGATGTGTATGAGACACTAATCCAAGCTCTGGAGAGCTTGGATTCATAGCTGTATTTCCACTATGTTTAAGCTTAGTGGATGGAACCCTCCATCTCCTGAAATTTTCAGGAAGCCTTATGACAAGTCCTCCCACAAGCTCTTCATGGAAACCTTCTCCAGTCACCTCAATGAGAATCAGCACAGGGCTACTTCTCGTTGCCTATACAAGTGATTCTGAAGCAGGGTCAGGTGAGAACCTTTTAAGGGTGATGCTCAACACTAGGTGTGAAAATGTCTGCACATGATTCTCAAGATAAACCCAGAGATATCAAATAGGAATCCAGAGTGTAAAAATGTTCTGCCCTGTTGTGGTCTTTCTCAGCTCTTTACAACACAAGGGTTACTCTGTTATTTTTCCATAGTGAAAGAACAAATGACAGCTGAGGCCCCATCTACACTTGAATCTTAAGACATGATTAACTTGTTGATCATGTCTTAAGTTGTGATGCAGCCATACATGCAATCAGTTCAATCACGAGTGATAAAACAAGGAATAAGCCGCAAAGTTATTCCACAAAAAATGTGTAATAACTTTTTGGCTCATTCTTATTATGCCATTAATTGAATGCATGGCCAGGTGTACCCCTGTGGCTGGGAGCCTTATTAGCTGATGAGGCTCCCAGCCACAAGGGTGCATCACATAATCTCACAGGTATGAGTCTCACGGCTTACAGGCTGCAAAACCTGAGAAGCTTGCTACTTGCCGGTGGTGGGGGAGCCTGGGATCCCAGTCACTCCCTGCACTGGTAATAAGGCATAATTGGATGTGGTGCTGGATGCCACAATCACATCTCCTGCCATGCACATATATCTTGGCAGGAGGCACAATTGTATGAGGCACAATTGTGCATCAGATCCTATCACACCTCTACCTAAATGTTGAGAGGGGCCGTAAGAGCTGGTGTTTTCCAAGAGGGCCAAGAGTCTAAAGTCGTTGAGAAGCACTGGCCTATACTAACAGATTAGGTGTTTTGTTCCTTTCCACTTTACTGGTTCAGATACAATGTACAAGATGCATTGTGTGCAAAATGGGAAATGCAGGTCTCCACTGGAGAAAAAGTCAAAATGGCTGCTACTGCCACTGCTGAGTAACAAAGGAACTGAACTCATGTATTTTATTTGACCAAAAAAAACTAACTAATATATCCTAATCTTTAAGAAGAGTAACTCCAAAGCTCCAAAGCACTCTAAAAAGTATTGAAACAGTTATCGCAAATTTGAAAATGTTGTGTAAGATTCTACATGCCCATTGCTTTTACACAGTTTTTTACTAAGTTCTAATTCTGCAACTGTATCTTAACAATGGCTGTCCAAAACTTGGAGTTCCCATTTTGTAGGGAATTCTGATATTATTTAAAAGGTTATGTTATAAATCAGAAAAAAATTAGAACTGATAACTTTTTTTCTTCAGATTGGAAAACCTGAAAAAGAAAACAAGATCCTTTGGAAAATGCTAATTGTGTTTGGGGTTTTGATTTCTGTTTTTTTGGCTGAATGAAGCCTCAAGCTGCCACAGCTTCTGAAGACTCTGTTGACTTTCTGTGGGTATCAGTGGGAAGGAGCTATTCAGGGAGTAAGGAGAGTCATTGAGTCCTCAACTAAAGAGCTTAGAAGCTCTGAAAATCCTGGTTTGAGTCAGAGCACTTCAGGTCTTTTTTCTCCAGTGGAAAGCCTGGAAGCCCTGGAGGGAGTTGCCCCAGGGCAATCCACATTGATTAAACTATCACTGTGATACAGAGAAGCCCCTCTTGCCCTTCACTATGTGGTTTTACAGAACAATCTTATTGTGCTAACTTCTAATTTGATCTCCAACTAGCCAGTCACTCGTCATTTCAACATTTAATCACCCTCACTGCTAGGACGTTGCATTTTATTTCAATGTGGAATGTCTTAAACTTCAAGCAACTGGATTTTGTTAAACCCTTGTCAGAAAGTCAGAAAGGCCCAGGCATCAAGTCACCACTCAACTTTGTCTTGAAACTCCCTCTAGTATTTCCACCTCCTTCCTGGTAAACTAGTAGCGGTTTTACCAATGCTGTGAATAGAAGCAAGATCTGTTGCCTACTTGAGCGGTACTAGATGAGTGGTGGATGGCTGATTCACAGGCCAAAGCAGGCCCACAGACCCCACCTGGCATGCCAGATCCAGCATCCATGGCACCTCCTCTCTGGGACCCATATTGCACATATCCTGGACCAGCTGGAATGGGCATAGCATGTAGTGTAATCCTGGACTCGTGGGGGTAAGCACCATGTGTGGCACCATGACAGACTGGCTGAAGCATGAGGTGTGTGTGGTATGCATCCTGGACCGCCTGGAATGAGCACCGCATTCTGGATCCTGTGAATGGGGCCAGGTCCTGCATACACTGGTCAACTATGAGACTCAGGGGCAATGCTGGGGGACAGATCAAGAGACTCCATGCATCAGATCCATCCACAAGCTGTCTTTGACACCCCTGATATAGATACTAGTAATGGCAAGCTCCAGGGGGGGAATGAATCCCAAGTGAGATCCTGGTGCACTGGTCAGTGTGAGGCACTGTGCATTACGGATGACATCTGCGAGGCATGGAGCACAGTATAGGGGAGTTCGGAGCCGTGTGTAACACCCTAGACATGAACAACACACAAAATGGACAGCCTCCCATATTGAACATCAAGTATATTATAACAAGTCATGGCAGGTGAGAGGGCAGAGGAAGTCTTCAAACAAGCACAGAACCTCATTAACCTCATCACCAGAAGCAAACTTCCTCAAGCCCAGAACACACCAAAAGGATCCAGACCGTGCCATGACAAGAAATGCAAAACCTGCCAACACATCTCCACCACCCCCACTATTACTACACCCCACAACAAAGCCATCAGCATTCCTGGATCTTACAGCTGCACCTCCAGAAATGTAATATACCTCATCCAATGCACCAAATGCCCTGATGGAAGATATGTAGGAGAGACCAAACAACAACTGCGCACCAGAATGAATGCACACCGGAAATCTATTAAAGACAGAAATACCCAATTACCAGTGGGGGCACATTTCTCACAAGAAAACCACTCTCTCTCCAATTTCTCAGTCCTGATCCTCAAAGGAAACTTACAAAACACTTCCCAGAGACGAGCCTATGAACTCCACTTCATCAACCTCCTGGATACTAAAAATCATGGACTAAATATAGACATTGGATTTATGACACATTATAACCTGCCTGACATCTGACTTCCTAGGTATCTCTCCACTTTCATCCCCCTTCTCTCTCTTCCCCCCCGCCCCAGCCTGTCTCTCACCCATTGACCCCTCAATCTACATTTTCACTGACTACCTGTCTTGTATGCATACCAGCCCAGCTGCTGGCTTCTTTACTTTTCATTCCATCCAGAAAGAGCACACACCAACTGCTGAAACTTCCTTAGCCTGACAAAAGGTTTTTGAACCCGAAAGCTTGCTTAGTAATTGTTTTCCAACTATTTAAGTTATAAATAATAATAATAATAATAGTAATAAAAGATATCAGATTCACCCAAAGAACCTTGTCTGCCTATGAAGGATATTTGTTCTTTAAAGTACAACCAGGTCTCCCAGACTCCTTTTCCCCTTAGACTTGTCTCCCAATGGATTCTGCCCATCAGCTCCTTGAATTTGTTAAAGTCTGCTTTTTTGAAGTCAAATGTCTTTATTTTGCTGTTCTCCTTCCTTCCTTCCCTTAGGATCTTAGAAAGAGAGACATTCTGGGTTTAGGACAGCATGATGTCATTAATTTTTCCCAATGGCATGTACTTCTGGACAAGAGAATATTGCTTGTGTGATACTGCAGGGCTGTAAGGACATTTCTTACCTCTGAAATACTACAGAGCTAATGGGCTAGCATCCCATTTGAAAACAATGCATCCCTCATTTTTCCAAATGTTTACCCTCTGTGTGTGTTTTGAAGCAACTTAGCAAGAGAATAAATGGGTAGACTGGGAGAGGGAAGGATTAGTAAATTAGTGAACTAGCCATTCAATGTACTAGTAGGTGCATGAATGTAAAGAAAACAAAGAAATTCTTATTTTTCCCCTGCCACCCTCATACATACTGTCTTTCTAAAGCTCTTGCCAGCTGCCAGATGAATGATGCAATATGTTATAGAGAAACTGATATATCTTCCTTTGCACATTAAAAGCTCTCATGCTAGAAAACAAACAATACCATCGTTTGTAAGGAACTTCTGCAGTAATCAGTATAAAATCAATTAAGTTGGAACATTTTATAAATAAATATCAGAGACAGTGGTTCAAGAAAGTACAGATGTGATGATGAACTGCAAAAGAGAAAAAGAAGTTTGTTTCTTCTTTTTGGGGTTTTCTAAAGGAAAAATAAAAATAAACCACTGTAGAATTTTCATGCTCATATTTTTAACATCAAAATGGCAAGACCTCACTCTTCAGTTCTTTCAAGTTGTTCAACAACATGAATGGGGTTGTTGCATAAGACTTCATAAGACACCTCTATACAAGTCCTCTGAAGATCGTCAGCAACAAAACACAAGGACCACAGATCCCTGCTATTATATTTATTTTATGGTGGACCCAACATTTTTTTTCTTGAATGCAAGGATTTTCATAGAAATAATAGAAATTAAGGGCTGGAAGGGACCTTGAAACATCATAAAGTCTAACCTTCCTGCTCTGGGCAGGAATACTACTGAGATCAAATGATCCCAGCAAGGTGTCTGTCCAGTCTCCTCTTGACTTCCAGGGTAGAGGACTGCACCACCTCCCTGAGAAGTCTATTCCAGATTCTGGTCAGCTTTACCATAAAGAAGTTCTTTCTTACATTCAACCTGAAACCATCTTCTTACCAGTTTATGGCCACTGCTCCTTGTTCTCCCTGAGGCGCCCTAGTAAACAGTTTTTCTCCCAGCTCTCAGTGTTCACCCCTTACATACTTATAGATGGCTACCAAGACCACCATCAATCTTCTCTTCCCCAGGCTGAACAGTCCCAGATCCCTTAGTCTTTCCTCATAAGGTTTGTCCTCCACGCCCTTAATCATTCTTGTGGCCCTTCTCTACACCCTTTCAAGATTCTTTTTTTGAAGTGCAGCACCCAGAACTGGACACAGTACTCCAGCTGGGGTCTCACCAACACCGAGTAGAGAGGAGTATCACTTCCTAGATCTGCTTGCGATGCATTGGCTAATGCATCCCAGTATGCTACTAGCTCTGCTGACTACAACATTATACTGGTGGCTCATGTTCATTCTGTGATTAACTATAACCCCAAGGTCCCTTTCACCCATCATGTTGGCCAGGACATCTCCTCCTAACCAATACTTACGTTGCTGGTTATTTCTCCCCAGATGAAGCACTCTGCGTTTATCCTTATTGAATGGCATCCCGTTCCACTCACTTGTACAACTTAGCATTCTTCTCTGTCCTGTGAAGATAGTTTTAGAAAATTTGAGTTGCCTTTGCTCTTTAAGTCCTCTGTTCATTTATAAAATGTGGTAACACAGGGTTAAGCATACCCCCGGACTGGCTCACCCCTTATGTATTCTAGAGTCATCCTAAAACAAGGAACTCTTAGTAACTGCTCATAAACACTGGATGTATCTACACATGTGCTTTAATATGCATTAACTTATTATAATGCACATTAAAGCATCAGAAAAAATGTGCTCTTTAGCTAATACACATTAAAATAGGCTAATGCACATTTTTCTAGTACCTCACAATGGAGGTTCTAGATTTAATGTGCATTACTTAAAGTGCATTCATAAACATGTAGATGTACCTGCTGACTACTAAAAATGGAGTAACTGCTGCTCAAACCTCCTTTTATCAATCAACTTCTCTTTGAGTTACAATCCCTTTGTAGCCATTTTCTTCACTTCTACTGCCTGGAGTTTGAGACTACAGGTAGCTCCCAGAATTACTAAAGATGATGCTCTGTAACACAGACTTAATCAGTGGCAATGGCTGAATCCCAAAACTCAGAATAATTCTCTGTCAAAACACTATCACTGACCCCCGTCTAGAGGACTCGAATTACAGACTGTCAGTTCTACCAAGATACCACAATCCCAACCAGTGGTGTACTGCGGATCTCCAGAGCCCAGGGGCAAATGCTCACATATACACCCCCCTCGGGGACGATCCGAGCAGGGTGCAGATCTCCCTCTCCCGCCCCATGACACTTCCTTGGGAAACAGACATCACGGCACACTGGATGCCAGGGGAGGGGTGGCGGTCGGAATTTCTGGCCGTAACAGGTAAAGAAACATACAACTGACCGGGTGGGTGGGCCACACACCAAACATGGGAAGTGCTGTGGCCTCTCAGCCTCGCTGGCGCCTCCTCCCACAACGGCGCCTGGGGGCCATGGCCCTCTCCTGCCCCCCACATTGGTATGCCACTGATCCCAACCCGAAACAGTAAAATCTGCCAGTCCTGCTCCACATTTGCAAACATGCCACCAGTTACCTATGCACTCACATGACAGACACAAAATTGAGCCTCCAGAAGTAAGAGTCTAATTCAATTATTTGTTTGTATCATAGTACTTGGGGTCGAAGGGACCTAAACAGATCATCAGGTCCGACCCCCTGCCCTGGGCAGGAATGGGTGCTGGGATCATATCACCCCAGCCAAATATCTGTCCAGCCTCCTTTTGAACACCCGCAAGGTAGGAGAAAGTACCACCTCACTTGGGATCCCATTCCAGAGCCTGGCAGCCCTAACTGTAAAGTAATGTCTCCTGAAGTCCAGCTTGAACCTTCTCTCTAACAATTTGTGGCCATTATTCCTAGTAACCCTGGGTGGTGCCTGGGGGAACAGAGCCTCCCACAGTTTCCGCTGGTCCCCCCTGGTGAGTTTGTAAACAGCCATCAGATCCCCTCTCAGCCTTCTCTTGTGGAGGCTGAACAAGTTCAGGCCCTTTAGCCTCTCTTCGTAGGGGCTGCCCTTCTGCCCCGTCACCATGCTGCCCCTTCACCATGTGAGTGGCCCTCCTCTGGCCCCCCTCAGTGCTAGCCACATCCCTCTTGAAGTGCGGCACCCAGAACTGAAAGCAGTACTCCAACTGTGGCCTGACCAATGCTGCATAGAGGGGAAGGATCACCTCCCTGGACCTGTTTGTGATGCATCTGTAGATGCACGACAAGGTGTGGTTTAGCCTTACTGACAGCTTCCTCACATTGGCGGCTCATGTTCATCCTGGAGTCAACAATGACTCCAAGATCCCTTTCTGCCACCGTGTTGACAAGAAGGGTGTTCCCCATCCTATAGGTGTGTTGATGGTTCCTTCTCCCTAGATGCAGCACCCTGCACTTGTCTGTGTTGAATTCCATCCTATTCTCATCCACCCACCTCTGTAATTTGTCTAGATCTAGCTGGATTCTGTCCCTCCCCTCCACCTTCCCCACAACTTGCTGTCATCAGCAAATTTGGACAGCGTGCATTCCACATCCACATCCAGATCGCTGCTAAAGATGTTGAAAAGTACAGGCCCCAGGACCGAGCCCTGAGGGACTCCACTGCCCACATCCCTCCAGGTTGAAAACCTTAGGAAGCTTAAAACTATTCATTAAGGATGCTTACAGATGTAACCCCGCCCCCTCCCCCGCCAAAATGACACTACTTTAAACTTGGCTGCCCCCGCACCGAGCCCAGTGCACGCCTAGAAGAGGTACTGTGTTAGTTTGATCCAGCTCAACCAGCATCTGTATAGACAGGGCACTTCAGCACAGCTTTTCTGGTGGTTTTATCTAATAGGTGATTGAATCAGCTATCGACAAAAGCACCAAAAAGCCTCACTGAAGTGCACACTCTATATAGATGCTGCAGAGCTGGGTCGAACTGAGGCATCCTGCTGCTAAAGTGTGTTTTGGGTGGGAGGAAAGGGGGTTCCATGTCTGTCAGTATCCAAACTGCCTAGATATTACACTGATTGTTAATGGGGCTAGACTCAGTGACCCCAAACGTCCCTTCCAGGGTTACACTTCCTTGATACCTAGATGGTAGGAAGGTCAACATGGAAAAGGAGGGTATACCTATGGAGGGTATATCTATGTGCATATTAGGTAGGAAATGACACAAAGCTATACAGCAAAGTAGATTCCAGTGTAGAGCACTGCAATTACTGTACAGTACCATGAATTGGCTGAAACATGTAGAATCCTCAGGGAGCTGGTTGAGATGGATAAGTAATCTTCCTTGTAAGACACTGGAGTGGAACTCAGAAGAACTAGGTGTGAGGTTCATTTCTGGCAGAAACTTACTGTGTATACTTGGGTAAGTTCACCACTCTCAGCTTAACCTCTGTGTACCTTGTGTTCCCATTTGTAAAATGGGGACAATATCATCCCCCTATCTCACAGAGGCACTGTGAGTTTCCCACCTCTGTGCCTGGGTTCAACCTGCCCTTTAGGGATGATCTCATCTGCATCTCTCTTAATGCTCAAACCTGCCTCTGCCAAGTGTGACAAATGGCCAAGCATATGGACTATACATGTTTCATCTGTTATGTTGCATTAATTATGTCTTTTAATGATGGATCCTGTTTTTAAGGCTGCTCCTAACCTATTAGTATAAAATAGGCCAATTGTGCAGTCTTACAAAAGAGGAGAGGACTCTATCCAGCTTGCGTGATAACTTGGGGCTTGTGTAGAGGCCTTCTACCTGGGCTTCTTTGTTAGCCAGCAAGGTAAAATGGTTTCAGGAATAGTTTCAGCTTCCTACGCAGGCTGCCTTCATTCAAATGAAGTCAGAACAACATTGCCCCATCCCTCTCCCTGGTACCAACATAATTAAGCAAGACCCATAATTAAATTATAATCATACCTCTCACCAGGGATCCACAGCTCCTTGTTCAAGAGGTCCTTGGTGATGTTGGGGGAACACTGGGCTCGTTGTTATAGCCTACCCGTCTTGGCTAGGGACAGACATTACACATAAACCGGTTTAAGTGATCAGAAACTGGTTTAAACCTGTAACAGAACAGATGTTCAGTGCACATAAACCAGTTTGAAAATGGCTGAAACCAGTTTGAGATAAACCTGGTTGAATGTATTATCAGACCTAACTGATATGACTCAAACTGGTTTATGCAATGTTTGTCCCAGACCCTTTCCTGGTTTAATTTAAACCAGAGTCCCCCAGCATCCCAGATGCTTTGCAGCCCTGGACTGGGTTCTCTGCTCCACAGCAGGGCTGGCCCTGCCCCTCTGCTCCCTGGCTGGAGCTCTGGCAGAGACTGCAGGCACAGTGGCATCTGCCTGGCTTTTCCCTCCCCCCCCTCCCCGCCCCTCGCCCTCCCAATTCCCTGCTCAAGCAGGAATTCCCTCCTCCCCTCTCCCACAGCACGGACCATAGCCAGCATGTGGTATGCAGTTTTGTGGAAGGGAGGTCTGCTCTAGTGCCCCCTAGCTTCTAGCCTGAGCCACTGCAGGCATGTGCCTGCATATTTTCAGTCCAGAGGGGATGTCTGTGCAGTTACAAACCAGTTCAGCCTAGCCAGGTTAGACTTACCTGCAAAGATTGAATTAATTCAGGCTTAGGCTTTTCGAATGTCTGTCCCCAGCTCTTAAGAGCAGGAAGAGTAAGTCCAGAAGTATTGGCTGTTGCTACATTTGCTCTAGTGATGGGGAAAGGTCCTAGGGAGCTAGAAAGGACAAAGGAAGGAGAGATTGAGAAGTCTTCCAGCTTGCAAAGGGGGAAGTTCAGGGATAATTCATAGATTCATAGATGTTAGGGTCGGAAGGGACCTCAATAGATCATCGAGTCCGACCCCCTGCATAGGCAGGAAA
>NW_005842649.1:318592-331248 GCF_000455745.1 Alligator sinensis | reverse complement strand
CTGTCCGTCGCCAATTGTTTCTGCCCATTTAGCAGGGGTCCTATTCCTCCCTGGGCCTTCCTTTTACTCCCTATATATCTAAAAACCAATTTCTTGTTGTCCTTTACTTGGGATGCCATCCTCAGCTCCATGGTAGCTTTGGCCCGTCTAACTGCCTCCCTACAAGTGCGAGCAGAGGAGGTATATTCGTCTTTGGTGATCTCTCCCTGTTTCCACTTTTTATGTGCTCCCCTTTTGTCCTTTAGGCTGCCCTGGATTTCTCTGGTCAGCCAAGGAAGCCTCCTGGCCCCTTTCCCTCTTTTTCCTCGCATCGGGATCATCTCACTTTGTGCCCAAAGGATCATTTCCTTAAGGCACAGCCACCCTTCTTGGGCTCCCATCACTTCAAAACTCCTACTCTGCAGTGCGTCCTTGACTAATCGCCTGAGTTCATTGAAATCAGCTTTCCTAAAGTCTAGCACTTTCACCCTACTAGTTACCTTACCCACTCGACGTTTTATGAAGAATTCTATTATTAGGTGATCACTGTCCCCCAGATGGATACCGGTCTGTAGGTCCCCTACCATGTCATCCCCCGTTGCCAATACCAGAGCCAGTATGGCATTCCCCCTAGTGGGACCATGTACCTCCTGTGTCAGGTGGAGGTCCTGAGACCATAAGGTCTCTCCCCTCCCGCCTCCAGTTCCCTTCAACTCCCCCCACCACTCTGCTCTAAGTAACTTTTTCATTCCTCCCCTATCTGATAAAGCCTGTAGGAACCTGCTCCATCTGGGAACTTCTCTCTGATTCTTAGAGAAGAACGGAGAGAGCAGAAAACAGACTTTGAACTGTTGGGACAATTCTCTTTCACCCCACTTGCTGCTGCTCTTTGTCCAAGAGATAGCACCTAAGAATGTGCAAAAGTAGCATCAAAAAAAAAATCTGCTTCTCTAAGTGCAAAAGGTACTTAGATATTGAGGGGCAGGATAAAAATGCTATCCAGAGGGGGTTTTAAGGTTAAATCAGACAAAGCAGACTATAACTGCCTGCCCCTGAAAATACCATATTTTCTCGCACACAACACAGACCTTTCCCAAAAATAAGCTGCTGGAAATTAGAGTGTATGTTATAAGTGAGGACATATGTTAATAGCAGTTACTCTGCCATTTAAGCCTGTGCAGGAGGGTTGGAGGGAACAAAGTGAAAGTAAGGTTTCAGGTGTTCACAGGGACACCAGAACAATGAGCATGCCAAGCTCCCTAGCTGCTGCTACTCAGTCACTTACTGCTACTTACCAATATTTTCAAGGAAAGAGCTTTTTTTCTTCATTCTGCCCTTCAAAAATAAGGTACCTATCTTATGCTAGGATATGTTGTATGTGAGCAAATATGGTAAAAATTTAATAAGGTCAAAAGCCGTCATTTTGTAAAACTCTAAAATTCCAATTTTCATAGAATCACAAAATCATAGAAAACAGTACTGGATCAGACCTCCAGGAGGTCATCTAGCCCAACCCCCTAATTGAGGCAGGTCATTTTGGTCCAAGCCATCCCTACAAGTCCTTGTCTAAACTACTAAAATGATGCAATCAATCCCGTCTCACAACTATAATACATAGCACCTTAACCTGCCACAATTAGAGTAGGGGGACAACAGCCAGTGTCCTGCTGCTGTAAGCCATGTAAAAATACACTCAAGATGCCCCTACCTACCACCACAGAGGAAGGAAAAACCCCCAACAGTCTGTACCAAGCTGACCATGGGGTAAAATTCTTTCCTGATCCCAAATGTAGTAATTGATATGGTGCTGAGCAGAGGGAATAGACCCTTTTACCAGGAACATCTGCGTTTTAGTTCCAGCAGGAGCACTGGCACACCCCAGTCAAAATCCTCAGCCTTGGCTGCAGCCAGCATGCATACATCTGAAGAAGGTAGAAAAAAAACCCTGTGACACCTGTAGGAACAGAAAGACAAAAATTCCTATGTGGCAACCAGCAAAGCCCAGAACCATGGGGAAAACCCAATATCCTGTTCTGCTCTGCAATGCATAATTCCACACATCACACCCTCTTACTGGACAACCAGAACTCTTCATTCTGTATCCCCTCCCTAAACTTATCCCAGCTCTTTTAATCCCCTTTTATAGTTCCACCAGTTGTGGACCTCTGCTTCGTTCTTCTGCTGCTCAGAATAGTCTTCTCCATTATCCATATGCTCTGGGCTGCAGAGATACATGGGGAAGAGGGGCAGCTCCTGGGCTTCTCACTGCCATTCTTTATAGAGCACTTCAGACATAGGTACTCCCCAATCAGGGCTGTCCAACTGGCTGGCCATATGCAGGCTGTGAACGGTTAATGTACAGCCCCAAGACTCTCACCCAACTATCACAAGCCCCATATCTCTTGCTGCAACAACACCTGGAGTCTGTAGGCTCCCCTCTCCTTCCCCTGGCTGCCACTTACTGCTTTTGCTGCAGAGGCAGCAGTGTGGACAGCAACAGCTGAGTCTGAGGCTGCACCTGGTGGAGGTGGGGACTGTGTCTGCATAGTGCAGCAATGGAGAGAGGATGCCCGGGTGGTGCAGTGGTGGGTAGAGGAAGCATCTATATGGCTTTGCTGGCTGCACCAGAAGTGCATGTGGCCCCTGGGGGCTAGAAGTTGGACAGCCCTGTCCTAGATCATCCCTGACTGATGCTTATCCAACCTATTCTTGAAAACCTCCAGAGATGGCAGTAAGCTAATCTTAACTAGATGTCCACCAAAAATATGCTATTTTGTTATTTTCTTCAGTGTTTTAATCCTAATTTAATATTAACATTATGCAATATCAATAAAGCACACATTAAATGGCTGACGAATTGGTCAACTGGCCCCACACTGCAGCACCCTTGTGCCCTAGCCAGCTCTTCTGCAGCATACTGAGCTGGGACGGAGCAGCCCTGGCAGACTGATCCCCCGGGTTCCCTGCCAGCCTCAACATGCTGCAGTCCCAGACACACATGTAAACACTGCACCCAGGAGAAATAAATTCCAGCACCAACTGCATCGGAGTTTATTTCTATGTGCTAGTTGTGCATGTAGATGCACCTAGTTTATACATACAGAAACAGGTGGTGTCCTGGAGATCAGTGACTCTGAAAAGGGTTTAGTTTAGGGTAATCATAGGCAAGTAACTAAACATGAGGTTCCAGTGGAACACTAGGGTGAGTAAAGGGGGGGCTACTATACTTGGATGTATAAACAGGAGAAGAGAGAGTAGAAACCAAAGTTTTACCTCTTTCTAGTCTAGGGCATTACTGAGGCCAGTGCTGGAATACTGTGTCCAATGCTGATGTCCTCATTTTTAATAAGATGTTAAAAATCTGAAGCAGATGCAGAGAAGAACCAAATGTTTCAAGGTCTGGAGAAAAATGCCCTGTAGTGAAGCTGAAGGAGCAAAATCTATTTAGATTGCCAAAAAGTCCTCTGAAAGGTGACTTGTGCCCACTGCAGAAGTACCTACAGCTGGAGAAAAATATTGACACCAAAAGGAATTTTTTTTAATTAGCAGAGAGAAATATTACACCAACCAATGGCTGGAAGAAAATTTGACAAATACAACTTGGAAATAAGACAGGTTTACAGTGAAGGTGATTAACTACTGGGAAGTGATGAAATCTCTATGTCATCACATCAAAACCAAAGAACTTTCTAAAAGACAAGCTTCTGTGAAATCCAAGTTATGGAATCAATGCAAGAATAATTGGTTGAAATGTTATGGCCGGTATTATACAGGAACTCAGGCTAAATAATCTAGTGGTCCTTCCTGGACTTAAAATCCATGATTCTGTGCATCTGCTCCAATGAAACACAAGCAAGGATGATACTGTCCTGAGGGAACAGACAGGCAAAGGTTTCAAAGAACCTTTCCTGGGCACACTACCCTTTTGCTTAATTACTGTTACTGCCTCCAAGACTGCTTAGACACTTTACACTCTTGGGCCGCATCCACACATGGTGTGGACGTTTGGTTCCCTGGGGGCAGCTAGCAGCGGCACACCTTGCGTTGCCGCTACTTGTCCCTGGGGAATGCCTGTACCACATGTGCTCTGGTGCAAGTTACCCCTGGCGGCAGTAGGGGATGTTGGGACCAGCACTGGGCTGGCCCCAGCAGCCTTACCTGAGGTCCTGGGGGCTTCCCAGGGCTGCAGCAGCAGCGATTCTGCCACACAGAGCCTGGCTGGCACCTGCAGCATGGCTCTGGGCAGCCCAGCTCTGCTTTTGAGCAGCCCATGCTGCCCATGTGTGCGCTGCTCTACTTTTGTTTTCCCTGGGGGTTTTTTTGACCCCTAGATATCCAGGGGTAAAAAAAAACAAAACAAAACCCTCTACACTGCTAACTTGCAGTGCAGCGAACTGAACGTGCAGTATGTGGCGCCACAGATATGTCTGTGGAGCTGCATACCGCACAGCTATGCTTGTCTGGACGCAGCCTTGTTGACTCATCAACTGAAACAAAATAGAGCTTGAGCATGAGGCACCAGCTGAACATAAAAATAAACAATAGTAGAGAAATTTGTAATTGCCCCTGGCTACTGGTTGTTTCAAATTTTGCTTTAGTTTTCAATCTCTTCTGCCTTCAAATGTTGCCCTGAAAACAAAGTTAACACCCTGTGGACTTTTCTGTATATGAGCCAGCAGGACAGAAAATGACATGTGGGTCAGAAAAGTGTTAAAGCCAAAATATTCTATGGAGAGAGTGTCAGCAGCATAGAAAAGCACAGAACAGCCAATAAACAGAGTTGCCTTCATTAGCCTTGAGAAATCAAAGTTGCAAAGCTCACTTGTGAAGCAGACCCTAGTTGGAGGCTCTTTCGTGCATATATAGATAAAAATAAGACTTTATATTTATTCACATAAGCTAGCCTCTGTCCTCTATATTCTCGCAGTACCTCTTTTACTCTTAGTTAAGTACCTGCTAAGGACACAGCTGCTTACAGCTTTCAAGTGATATGCTTAGTTCTCTGCAATGTCATAGGTTACTGCACATCAATACAAACCTTACCCTCCCTGAGGTCCTCCTTTCTAACAGGATGACTTTCCTTTAGTGAAATGTGAATACCTTTCAGCCAGGCCCGGATCAGACGTTAGAGCAAATGTCCCACTCACTACAGTTATGAATTGTTCTTTATTTTCTCTTGCACAAAGACATTCCCCTTTTTACTTTGTTTTAGTAGTAGGGTTGCCAGGGGAACGAGGTGTATAAGGCTCCCATTGTTTCTATGTTTTGAGGATAAAAGCCCTGCCTTTTTGTTCAAAGCAACATTTATCTACCCTACAGTCACTTTTTCCCTTTCTTTTGCAATCAATACAGCCATAAAAAAAAAAGACACAAATTTTTAAAAATGATTGCTATAATTTCTCTAATTGTGTTGTGTGTGAGAAAACATAAATAAAAATACTAACTAAAAGAAAAATACACCAATCATTGACCGACAAATTATTTAGTATATGTGGAGCAATTAATTGACAGGCATTTTGAAGCTTCAGCAAGCTTTTGTTTTTAAATGGTACAACATGATAAAACAATGAATAAATGTAAGCGCACAGTTAATTGGACTTCTGTCAACCCTAAAAGTAGAAGGCAGACTGGTATGAATGAAGAGTCTGGTGGACAAGGGCTACCACTGTTCGCATGATAAAATGAAACTGCAGCCGCATACTTGTCCCACTGATCACTTCCAGCTCCGTTTCTCACTTCTTACAAGATAGATGGCTCCAGAATGCAGCATTTTAAAAATGTTTAAAGAGGTTTCAAACAGGATATTAAATAACTATAAAGTAGAACCACATTCTCCAGAGTGTTTGCTTGTCTCCTCAGGATGAATGTTTCAGATTTTTAGACTCCTATATAAATGGAATTTGTGATCTCAGAGTTAAAAGGTGCCCAAGTTAGGTTGCTATTTTCGTGCCAATGCAAAAGACTGATTTACAGAAATGATCAAAATTCAGGTGTTTTTTCAGCAAATTGGTAGTGAGATTGGGGATGTCACTATTAGTCCAGATTTGTGGAGTTTGGGGTTTTTAATTATAGCCCATTCATTGTACTTAGTCTGAACAGCCACATAGTTCTGATCTGTCATTTCTGTCATCTTCTTTTTCGTACCACCTTTATCTGCCATAAGGACTTGCTGGATTTTGTTGTAATCTAGACTGGAAGCCCACTGGCACTTATTTTATGCATAATAAAGATGAAATCCAGATTGACAAAACACAAGGGGACAGTAACAGTAGCAAGACATTTCCAGGAGTTAGCTCTGCACAAAATCTAACAGTGTCACATCATTTATTTTTACAGAACAGATACAAAGATGGGCTTTTCAAGTTTTTGATCTTTAACTTCAATGGGAGAACAATTAGGCCAACAAGGAGCACATCTGAATATCTACTTCAAATAAACTAATATTAGCAATTTCCATTGATAATCCAGGTGACATTCTACCCACTACTACTAAAGCAGTGCCAGTCTGCAGAAAAGAAAGATTTGCATGTCCAGAGGGAGGACACACAAAGAACCCGACTGTCGCTGAGAAGTCAGCCCTGTGTTCTAGTCCCTACTTCCAGGACTCTTTCGTTTAAACTATTTCCAATTTACATTCAATAATTACTGAATAAAATATAAAAACTGCATTGGAAGTAGAGCCCAGAATCCAGGATTCTGTACTCCCAGCTGAGCTTCCTAACCACTAGGCTACAGTCCTGATCCCCTCTTGTGTGTGCTCCTCCCTCTGCTTGGATGCATCTTGAATTATGTTCTACACAGTTTCTATCTAAGGGATAGAATGCATGCCCTAGGCTCTAGTGTGGAGGTTTGAGCACTCTCTTGGGAAAAGGGAGAGGTGAGTTTGAATCTGAGCATCCCACTTTGGAGAGTATTCTGCGAGGCTATTCCATAATGGTGGACACCAGCTCCTCCTCCTCCAGGGGAATTTTAAAAAAATCCACTGCAGTTTGCAGGTAGTCCAAACCACTACAGTTTGCAGGTAGTCTTATTATGTCAGTGTGTTAGGCATGCTCAGAGAACACCTTCCAGGCCAGAACCCCTCAAGGGGGAGGAGGGGAGAGGTCTTCACACCAGAAGAGCACCTGGTTCCTGAGTCCCAGCTGGGCTTAGTCAGGAATTAGACACCTGGAATGCATGTGCAGAAACAGAACTCTAGGCAACTAGGGAAATTTTAGAGGTCTCTAAGGAATATAAACACCTCCAAAGTTTGTAACCAGTCTCCTGGCTAGCAGTCTACCCATTGGATCATACTCCATTTCAATACCTGTTACGGTTAGCAATAAGGAAAATCATATTTTACATCTATATAAACCTCAAATTACTGTACAGACCATACCCCTATGCCACTTGGAAGCAATGGGAAAGATAGCATTCAACTGAAACCCAGTGAACTGTGGAAGTGATTTTGGCCAAGGATACAGACAAATGCCAGCTTCAGGTTATTAAAAACTAAGGTCATGAAGCATACCTTAAACAACAAGATCCTCTTGAACGTCGTATTTGGGGAAAAATTGTAACTGGGGCTTGAAAAAATTATTCTCTCTCCATAGCACCTGTCGATTTTGTTTAATATACAATCCTATGCAGTTGAAACACAAGACTTTGGTTTACTTCCTACAAAGTCTATTGCAGTAAGTCTGATCTCAAACCAATGCTTCAGCAAAGGGAATGTTTTTGATAGGGAAAGTCTAATGAGAAAAATATTGTGTAACTAGAGGACATACAAAGAATGTGCTGTTACTGATACAAGTTATGGTCTTTTTTTTTTTTATTAGTTTAGCTGTATTTTGTTCAAACTAACACATCCTTCATCCTTCCTCAAGCCTGTTTACTCAGCTGGATGTCCACAGGGTCCAATTGCCCTTGCACACTAATATAATTGCTGCTCATATGGGTAATTGGTCAGCCTACAGCAGTGTTTGCATGCATTTGTTCATCTGGACTACCTGGCAGCCTCTCAAAATTAATTTACAGACTCAAAGTACTATTGGACACTTTATTTCATTCTGGTCCTAGACTAAGCAAGAAATCTTTTGGGCAGCACTAAACATTCAAAATATTGCAATATACATATTAGTCTTATTTTTATAAGCAAGTAGAACTAGATTTCAGTTTCCACACATCAAAAAGGAGGCATAAACATGATTCGGTCATTTCTAATTTGAAAAATGTTATATAAATAAATTCAGTGGCAGAAATCAACCAGGTTTGAAATTATTATGTGGGAAAGAGAGGCCCAATAAAAAAAACTCAGGACAGAAAAAACTGGAATTATTGGTAGTGAGTAGGAATGGTTTTCTCTGGAATTTATGCAGATTGCAGCATTTTACAAGTTGAATTTTTTGCTCTTGTGGAAGGATCAGTATGAAAGTGATTTTTATTACTATTATTCTAAGAACCAGATTTTTAGTTTGAAATAGAACAAGCAAGTCCTATGCCAGGAAACCATAATCAATTACGCATTTTTAAGCTGTTATTCATGAAGTGCCAAAATACAGATATTTTAAACATTTCCTTGTATGGAGGACTATTGCCCCTCCTCTTTTGCTAATTATTCTGCTGGAATAATCCCAGGTGGTTGATTGATTTTCCCCATTCACATTTCAGGGCCCAATGCTCCTTCTAGCTTGTGTTGAAGCTCTGAAGGTGGGTCCACATGTACTGAGACAATGATGAGCTATCTATGAACTTGCTAAGTGGTGTGCAAAGGGGATAACATGGTATAAGGCCTTATCCTACAGAAATATCCAAACTAGATGTGAAACCAGAAGCCATGCAGCCATGTTAAGGTAGTGCCATGAACTGCCTTGAATTGCCTGAAAAGCTTTTATGGCTATAATTCTGGTTCTGTAGCTAGTGGATTACTGAAGTACCTCTGAATTTTACTGTTGTGTCCTGTATGGATATACCTGGCATTTCTTCCCAACCACAATTAATTTAGCTGCTTCCTCAAATCATTTTGTAGGTACCACTATCCTCTTCCCACCTTTTACCAAGAAATGGGAACCACCATTGTCATCAACTGGAAGGGCACAGAGTCAAGGCAGTATTCTTTTGTACCACATAAAAGTGAGCTGCCTTCATGATCTGATGCTGAAGTTGAATAGAGACAAGATTCTTTTCAAATACCATACTCAACATGGTAAGTCTACTATTTATGGACTCTCTGCCTTTATGGAGTTTTTTGGATCTGCCCACTTCCAAACCTAATATCTAATTCGTGGCAGATCAGAATCTGCAACTGCTCTGTGTATGGAATTCTATGATAGTTCTGGTTAAATCAGGACCACTTTGGCAGTACAAGAAAAACAATAGTCTAAGCACAGGACTCCCTTCCAAGAACTTGCTATTACAGGACTGAAGGTTCTCAGAAGGGAATAAGGGAATAAGTACTATATGGTACACAAAGACAAATTTAGCCATAATGGAGATAGTAAGATTTGGGAAAGCTGCAATATTTTTTTGTTCCATTTTATTTTGGACCATATCAAAACATACACACTTTAAACTACATCTGTACTACAGATTCTTCATGTAGCTACAGGAATGATAAGCCATAATTGGTTTAACTGTTCTAGCTTAAGACCTGAGGTAGACAGTTATTCTACAAAACTGCATTTTCACTAGAGGTGCACCAATAGAAATTTTTGGAGCCAATACCGACAGCCAATGTTTAAGGAGGTATATTGGCCGATACTGATCCACTATCCAGTATGCAACTCTTCACCTTGAAGAACTGCATCCAGCTGGTAAGTCTGGTGTGGTGGAAGGGGATGGGGGAGGGAAGTGGTGTGGTGGGGGGCAAATCAAGTCCCCCGCAGTGAGGGAGGCTGGGGCAGACAGTACCCAGCCGGGGTGGGCAGCCCCCCCGCCGGGGGTGGGGAGGAGCAGGGGACCCAGCCACTACCAGGTCTTCTAGGATGCAGGGGGGTGGGAGGGGAGGCATCTTCTCCAGATCTGTGTGGCAGGCTGCACCTGGGGCCTGGCGAAGCTGCGGCTCATCCGGGTGGCATGAGAAGGGAGAGAGGGCAGCTCCTGCCACTGAGCATGGCTTGTCCGGTGCTTGCTGGCAGCTCTTAGCCCTGCTCCTGCCACTTGTTCAGGAGGGCATGGGATGGGGGCAGAGAAGGGGGCATGTCCCCAGTTCCGCCCAGCTAGGAAGAGCTCAGCGCAGCCCCGGACCCAGCCTGCCCCGTGCACATGTTCCCCTCCCATGCCCTCCTGGATGAGCAGTGGGAGCAGCGGCAGGAACCACCAGATGAGCACTGGATGAGCTGCGCTCAGTGGTGGGAGCCACCCCCACTTCCCATGCCACCCAGACAAGCCGCAGCTTTGTCCCACCCCAGCCCTGACCTCAGCCTCCAGCTGCAGCCTGCCCTGAGCCACACAGATCCATGGGACACACATGGCCCTCCCCATCCCTTGGATGTGCCGTTTGTGGCTCTGTCCCACACCCCTCCCCACCCTAGCTGGGAAGCGCCTGTCGCAGCCCCACTCCCTCCCTCACTGCTGGGAACCTTGATCTGCGCCCCCGCCCCTTCCACCACAGACTTACCAACTGCAGGCAGCTCTCCACTAGGGCTGTGCGAAGCTTTGGCCGCTGATTCGATTCAGAACAGATTCAACGGACAAATCTCCAAATCTGAATCGAATCAGACCCATTAGTCTCTCTGAATCGAATCAAAAGTCTCCAATTCAGTTTGGAGAGATTCAATGATTTGGTTACACACACAGCTTTATATGTTTTTTCTATGTACCTCAAGGTACCGGTCATGGCTCGTGAATACCGAGATGGTGCGGCAGATGGAGCGTCCCATGGGAGCATCGGGGGGTTCCTTCCCCCGTGTGCTTGGCAGCAGACCCGGAAGTGGACCAGAAGTACTTCCGGTCCACTTCTGGGTCTTCTGCGGAGCGTGTGGGGGACTCCCCCGCCCCCTGGCTTGGCGACTGGTGCCTCCTGGGTCTGGGGGTCACCCAGAGTCCCACCGCACCAATCGCCGAGCTGGAGCATCCAAGGGGGGGACAGTCCCTTATGCTCCCATGGGATGCTCCATCTGCCCCAACCTCTCAGCATTCACGAGCCATGAAAAGAAAAACATATAAAGCTGTGTCTATGGCCGAATCGCTGATTCTCCAAATCAGAATCAAATTGGGACAGTGATCCAAATCAGCGACTCGAATCACTGTCCCCTGAATCGGGCTGAATTTGAATCCAAATCGAATACTTCCCACTTCACACACTCTTCATGCTGCTGGCTGTGCTCCTAGCTGCTTATGTGCTGTGCTATGCCTGCGCACATGCACATGTGTTTATAGGACAAATTATTGGGCGCATCAGGAAAATTTCCGATACAGACAATTTTCTTTATATTGGTGCCAATCCAATATCAGACTGATGTATCGGTGCACCTCTAATTTTCACTAGTTTAGCTTGTTTCACAGGCAGGGCACATCTGTGTCTACACTAGAACATTTTGCCAGTATAGTATACCAGTGTTCCTATACAAGTAAAGGACTCCTAGTAAAAACACGGCCTTTAACGTACCCATCAAAATCATATCAAAATTCATATTTTCAGGATTATAAGACAAATAAATATGGTGCAAATCTGAGAGAGAGAAAATATCAGCAAACTATCTGTGGTGATTTAAATGGAATTTGAAATGATGCACAAGGAAAACAAAAACTTCATTTTTAAAATTTTTATTTAAAAATAAGATTTCTAAAAATACGGTACATAATACATCTCAAAAGAAGTTTAAAAAATCCACATTTTAACTTAAATCATCTGGAAGGAAAAACAGAATTATTACATGAATAAAAAAATCACCAAAATAAATGCAAAGCATCACTTATACAGTAGACACACTTTTTACTTTTTGATTTTAATAAAAAAAATACCAGAGCAACTTCTCCTGTTTTGGTATGTTTTACCCACTCACCTCATACATCATCCATTCATCATTTATACACTTCCTGTATTAAACTAGCACTCTTGACATGCCTAGTGTAAACAGTATTACAGCTTCATTTGGAAACAGTCAAGTTACAACAGAGAACAAAGCAGCATAACAGCACCACACACACAGATTCTAAGTAAACTACAAAAGTCAGAATAACTACTTACAAAATTGATATATTTTGCTACAGAATATATTTTATTATGGCACTTAGGTTGAAAACTGTTAAGGAGACAAGAGTATGTGATCTGTAGTATTACAGAGCTGGGAAAGTCAATTTAGTTACAGTCATAGAAATATTGATTTCTCAATGAATAGATACACATTAGGGCTGTACGAAATTTCGTTGCGTGTTTTATCTTGAAGCTGTTTCGACGTGTTTTGAGTTCAAACACTGAAATCAAAATGAAACAAAAGCCTTTGAGACAACTTCAAAACAAAATGAGGGCACTTGAAACGTTTGGAAAGTTTTGAAACATTTTGAGTTGCGAAACCAGGCTTACTTGGCTTCAGCATCAGTCCCAGCCAGCAGCGGCAGCCAGCTGTCATCCCTCGCACAGATCCGGGGGATGCACGCCCAGGAGCCCTCCCGGGGATGCAGGCCCCCGGATCTGTGCGCCGGATGATAGGAGACTGCCGCTGCCGCCTAGGACCGGCGCCCCGCCCCGCCTGGTC
>NW_005842649.1:268200-318434 GCF_000455745.1 Alligator sinensis | reverse complement strand
CGCGCCGTGGCGCCCCCCCCCCCCCCCCCGTCACTAGGCTTGAGCTCTGTGGCCAGTGGCCGCAGCAGTCTTCCAGTGCTGGGTGCGGGCTATGCCCAGCACCAGTCGTAGGTGGCAGCAGCAGCCTCCTGTCATCCTGAGCACTGATCCAGGGGCCTACACCCCGGGGAGGAGTCTGGCATAGCCCCACAACCCTCCAGGGCGTGAAGGTCCTCAGATCTGCATGCAGGATGACAGGAGGCTGCCGCTACCAGCAAGTGACACACATTTTGCTTGTCAACAGCTTGAGGTGCAGTTTCCCTCCACCTATCTCTCTGAAACTTGGCAGGCTTCATGCCCTCAGATAGGGCTACCATCCCTGCAATGTTCATCTGAATCAGGCAAGAAATGACAAAGTTATAGGCATTTTCATGATTCCCCATTACAGCCTATGGGTGAAACGTCGAAACAGCTTCAATGAAACTACATGGAACAGTGCTTCAAAACAAAACAAAACAAAACAAAACAAAACACAACAAAACACAACAACACAACACAACACAACACAACACTGTCCCTCTGAAACAGCAAAACAGAAGTCGAAGTGAAACAGTGCTGTTTTGCACAGCCCTAATACACATCATAAAGTCTGCCATAAAGCTCTTTTGCCTAACTTGAGCAACTCAGTATACTTTAGATCCAAATCATGCTTACAGTTAGACAACTGTACAACTCAACTGAAGTTAATCAGGTTGCACTGGATGCAGCCAAGTAGATTTTAAGTACTACGTCTTGGTTCAGTAAGGTACTTGCGTAATCTCACTGACCGACTTCAGTGGGACTGCTCAGTGCTTAAGGGCAGGCGCATCCTCACATTTTGGCCGGATCAACCCCTATGTGTCTAAAATGCTCAGCTGCATTGTACTTATTAGGAGTTTGGAGAATGATGCTTTTTAAAATATGCAGCATGGGATTAAGGCATACCACAGCAAGACAGAATTGGGCTCTGTACTTTGAAAGCAGTTCTCCAACTCCTGTCCAACAGCAGTCAATAAAAATGGACCATTTCTTCCATCAGTCGCCTCCATCCTCCCAAAGGCCTGGAGGTCCTGCCATATAGACTAGTTCAGCTCAGAGTTAACCTTAATCCATAAATGCAAGAGAAATGCCTACTTTTTCTTTATAAAGGCAAGCAACAACTCCTGGTATGTTTCTGCACTCTTAACTATTTTCAACCTGAACAACATGCACACAAAAAATGACAGAAATAAGGTGCCTGATTTACTGTATAGTGGTTACAATGACAATACATTTTGATATAAACAACAAACAAATCAGGCATCTGTTACACTTCATTCTGTTTTCAAACATCTTTGAACAGAACTGTAATACTCTCTTCTGATAAGTATATTTATTTTCAAATAATTTAATTAAGTTATCAAAATAATTTATAGTCTGTGCAGACTGAAGTAATTTCATCATTATGTTTTCATAATAGTTTCAAAGCCTAATATTACATCTATATTCAACAGGGATATAGATTACTTCTAGTGGTTTGACCCTGAACAAGTTTAAACATGTTTTGCCATGATTTTCTGCCTAGTGCCTTTCTGAATAGGCATTTGTTAATTTGTAGTAATTGAAGTAAATGCTTCTTAATGCATTGTGCAATTTAGCAGCAAGCGTATCTTGCCATTTTCACATCTAAAAAGATCAAGCTCTGTTTAATAGGGGGGAAAGGAAAGAAACAGTGACCAAGGAAACAGTAACCCAGTACCACTGATTAAAGCTATACAAATTGCCATTTCTTCCAAGGAGTAGATTTTTTTTAAAGTATCTTAATATTTTGCAAAAAACAGTTGCATGTGTTTTACAAAATTACAGCCTTTTAGGAGCCAGTTCCTCTTCTGTCTCCATCCCAATCCATTCCCAAAACTGAAATGCATCTTGTGATGAACAGGACTGATGACAAGTGTGTATCAAGCATAACACAAATGAGAGAAATCTACAACACTGTGCTACTGAAAAGGAAAAGGAAGAGGCCTAAGTGACTTACATTTGTACTACCTACCTTACTCTAAAAAATTCCGTTTATTAAATTATCCTGTAAATTAACTGGATGATGTTACAGTAATCCAATATAACTGCAAAACCCTCACACTCTATCTGGTATCATTACAAAGTCACCCATAATGAGCAAATAGAAACCAACTATATCAGTAAAGGCTGAAAACTGATTAAGATCTGTTACCAAAAAGTGATCTGTTTGAAATTTATAAAGTATGTGTATGGAAGAACACAATTCTTCCAGCTGAACCAAACAAAAGTAAATTCTTAACACAATGGTCAGGATTTCCTGTCACTAAATGCTTCTGCAGTAGTCACCAGGATTCTGCATAAAAGTCAGGAAGTACTAGCTTCAGGCACTTACCAATTAAAAGTAATACAAATATTATATACATACAGAAAATAATGCTTAATATACAGCAAATCTCTGCTGTTTATTATGCCATGAGAAACAGTATTTGTTCAGAACCCACAAAAAAGTAAGACATTTTCTTCAAGTTTGCTTATACAGGCACAACAATTGATTAAAAATATGTCAAGATTTTAAGCAGTTAACCCCCTTGCTTTGAATCACAAGACCTAGAACTGTGTATTTATCATCACCAGCACAAATTATTGAAAGAAAAGGAACTGGAGAAATTAAGCTTAAAAAAAGAAAGTCTCTCATATCTACTGCACACATTCCCAAGTCATCACATCACTGAGACTTTTATTCTTGCCAGTAAGAAGTGAACATGTCTGCCGTTACACCTTCTCAATATTGCTGGTCCGTGCTAGGGAGACTGTGAACGAGCAATGAAGGTGAGAGGGAGCAGAGCTGAGACAGACCTGAGTACACTAGCAAAATTCCTGTTCCAGAACATTATCAAAAATAAAAAAGGAATGATTTTGTTTGGATAAACTTAAGTATATTGTAACCGGGTGTGCCCACATAACTCTGATCCTTTAATATCAAATCACGTGTTAGTCCCTCACACGGAGACATGTAAGCATGCCCTGCAAAGATACTTCATTTCACACCCTACACATTCTTTTCACTGTACACTTAGATTCGTTACTGAAATATTGTTTTGAATGTCACAGTGACTAAAATAGAGAGAGACAGTGCAAGACTACAAAGTAACAGTGTCACGATATTCAGGGATACTGAATGCCCGCAACTTCCACTGCCTTCACTGTTGGCTGAGAAATATCTGAAAAATTAAATGTGGGAATTGTTCTAGTTCCAACTGCCTTCTTAAATAAAATGTTTAGATTGACAGACAGGTACCCAGTAAGAAAAATCAATTAGCTGAGCTTATTCAGCAATCCAGAACTGATACTAGGACTAAACTAAGGCACGAGGATCTATGCCCTTTGGCTTCCAAGGCCCTTCAAATTCTCTTTCAATGTCCACTAGATATCACCGGGCTGGCCTGTGCTTTGTTGCCACCTGCAGGGCATATACAAAATCTGAAGCAGCAGGCTGAAAAACAGGAGAGTGGAGTGAATCTCTAGGCACTGCAAAAGTAAACATGGCACCAGAATGGAGATACAGGAAGGACACTGAGTAGAGACCTATTAGAATTCAGCAGCGTTCTCAAAATATGCAGAATGAGCAGCCCTCCTATTCAGAGGAAGGGGCCTGGCCCAGAAGAATTACATCCATCTGGATTTAGGAGGAAAAGTAAGTTCCAATCAAGCCATCCTTCTCCGGAGTGGGAAAGGATAGCCCTTGAGACATCTGGCCTGTGTTAAGTCTTTAATTACCCCATCTAATTACCCCATTTCAAGAGAGCCTACAGGTCGCTGCAGTTCGGTCAAGCTGTCTTAAGAGTCAAGTTGTCTTGGGAATGGCAGCAAACCTTTCACTACAAAATGTAGCATAGGATCTGACAGACTGGTGGTAGAAGAAGAGGAGAAACTGGTACTACCTGGTTTGAAGGACAAAATAAAACAATACACCTTTGTCCTGAGAACATTAAATCAATATGCTTATTTGCTCATTGGCAGGAATCTACATGGAGCAGGAACATGCTATGTTATAAGCCACTATGAAACAATTTATTAGTCAATTATTCCCTTGCAGATAACTAGTAATAGGATGGATTGGTGAGAGATGCAAAGTGGCATTAATTACTGTTCATACTATTTTAAGCAACTCTTATCTTTCAGTATTGGATAATCCCAGAAGTACACTTAGGTGTTAATTTGGGAATATTTTAAAATGTACATACAATACAATTTAAGTAGTACCATCACCAGTGGGATATGCCATGTATACATGGAATGACTATTAATACCCAGGAGCTCAAGACTCCACCATGTGTTAAACCAGCATATCGTTCTTCTAAGAGTAGGATGTTATTTTCATTAAGAAAAATAAATCTAAGGGGTCAGTTTGAACTAAAAATATTCAGTTTTATCTTCAGGTATACCTATTACGGTTTAATCTTATTTGTGGGTAGCAACAAAATTATGTCTGAGGTGAAAAGAAAAAAAGATAAGAATCATAATCAACTTAACTCATATATAATCTATAAAGCAGCAACAACCAGCTACTAGTGATACTGCTGCCAGAAAGACTGGCATCTTACTATGAACAAACCTTAAAAAAATTACATAAAGTATTTTTTTCAGATTTACAGTTAAGTAATTTAAGCAACTTGTGTTTCATTACAATAAAACACTGTTTTAGCACAGCAAATTCTGTCTTAGTGCTCCTCAGATCCCATATTACTACTTCTAATGTTATTCAAGGTTGCTTATATATATATCCAGTGGTTTTCTATGATACGAAATACTATAAATGTTTGCTCATTAATGATGAAAAGTATCGCTTACTTACTAAATGAATGAAACCAGGCATCAAAGAATGAGCTTTTCAAGTGTTCAAACTATAGTGCTATTCTTATTATTTCTCTCAATTTAATAAAGTTGAAACAGTGTATTCTTTTGGACCCATCTGCCTTGCTTTCCCTCCCCATTTTCTATTTATGAGCACCCAGATACAAAGCAGTATTTAGTCCAAGTCCTGTCTGTCCATCCAGGTTAATTTACTAGCCTGCCTTACATTATTACTGAGTCCTACCTGAGAGTAAATGTGACAATACTTCAACTTCTCTGCCAACCAGAACTGAGTTTAACAATACTGAAAAGGAAGTCATTAAGGTATAGTTCACTCGCTCAAATGGCAAGAGTAGAAGATTTACTGACAGGCAATGAGCAAGGAAAAAAAAACCCCCAAACTATCTTGCTTTTATTTTAAAAGTTCCCTAGTGATAGATGAGATGTTTTACCAAAATCTGAAATCCTTCCAAAAGATATTATTATCCCACAATTTACTGTAATGAGGGTCACCTAGGACACATGCTACTTCTTCTCTTAGACTGGACAAAAAACTTTGTAAATGAATAACGAGAAACTTCAGAGATTAAATTTCTCTTTGTGAAAATTCACAAAACATTCAAGATGCACAAATACCTGATGACTCCCTAGAAACAAGTATGTAACAAAACCACAAGCCACAAAATTGGTTTACCATTTGATCTGATCTGAAGGATACCTTCTCTAGTTAACTACTCCTTGTCCAGTTTACTACCAACCCTTCTGATGACAACACTTCAACACAAAATCCTGCAGCTGAAAAGGAAACAGACTGTTTCCAAAATGCTCTCCTCAAGGCCTGTATTTCCATTTGTACAATACAGCAAATACTATTTTCTTATAGCCAATATCTACAGAAGTCAATAAAGATGCTTATAGTTATTACTAACATGAGATCCTTCAGGATTGTGTGCGTTCACAAACCTTGTGAAACAAAGCTTAGCAAAATCAATTAGTCTTCAGAAATGATCAGTGTCAAAGGACAAAAAGACGTAGGGGGGAGGATAGCAAGGAATAAAGCAACAGCTAGTATCCAGTACTGCTTTAATCTCTCTAACTTACTTTTAAAAGTGGTTTTGCCCCCTTTGTATGTGTTACCTCGCCAGTTGTGGTATCACCTACAAATTTGTTCAGGGTTGAATTTATATCAAAGATAAAAGCATTAATAAAGTTTGTTATATGTGGACTTTAAAACAACTAAACAAAACAAACAAAAAACCAAAAATGGTTAGATGGTCAGATAAATCGTCTGAAAAGTAGAAACTAGAACATGTCTAAGATTATAGGGATAAGACTAACATCAATGCTTAAACCTAACAAAGCTCTCATCCATGGAACAAAACAGGTCTGGGGAATCCTGACTGCAAGCTCATTGATTTAGTGAATATACTAATGGGCTTGAGCCAAATTTTAAGTGTTTTTGGGCCCCCAACTTTATATACGGTGAAGAGGGTTGATATTCAGTATTTCCTGAAAATTAAAATGTCTCAAATTGGACTCCAAAACTCATTAGAAGCAACAGACTGTGATATTATCATTCTCACAAAGCAGTCAGACAAGGCCTGAGAGTCTCTCATAAAACACAAATTTTAAATCTGATACTTCAGCTACAGTTTGTTTTTCTCAAGCAAGTATCTCTAATTCTGACAGTTTTATTTTTTATTTACAACACATAATTTTGAAAGAAAAGCTTTTGAAAGAAAAGTTGGAACTGAGTTAAGCAAACTGTTTTAACCTTGCTTGACATAGAAATACAAAAATACAAATTATGGATCTATTCAAAGGATTTGCTAGATGTCTGTACTTCAAATTTTGGGGGTTTTTTCTTTAAAAAAAAAAAAAAAAATTGGATGTATGCCAGATTCACGAGAACAGATTCTTCTAAACAGACTCTTTCTTTTAATGTAGTTCTTTCTATTTCCCACCACTTATTGCTACAAATAACTACTGTGTGAGAATGAGGGTTCAGCAATCTATAAGGCAGGGCAGCAGAACAGCATCTCTTCCCCAAGTGGACAGCCAATGTTATTACAGGACATGGCCAAAAGACAGCACTTTGGGAATGGGAGAGAATGATACTTCCCAAGATATGAGCATATAGGTAGTGTCACATATCCAATTTAACACTTATAAATGCAGTTAAAATGGAAGCAGACACACATTCAAGGAGTTTGTGACACCACTGAATGTAACAAAGTTGTTCCTTTTCAGGAGAGGGTTACCTCCTAACATGCATTAACTTTAATAGATTCAGTAACATCCCAATGATTTACAACTGTTGCAAGTGAATGTGTGACGACCATATGTAAGCCTTACCTTTAGCCTGATTGGCTAAAGACTTAAGTCAGTAACACCTACTAATCAGCCAAGTTGGAAACTATAAATTATAGATATGTACCTAAATACACACACAAACACACTACATTCAGCATACATTTATTCTCAAGCTCCAGTCACTGTAGGATTAGTTGATAAATTATTTCTTACTTTTTACTTTAATATTGAAACATAGCCACATTCTTAGGTTTAGGCTAATTGCTAATTTTTCTCCTTGTAAAGATGATAAGATTTATTGTTCTCATCATTTCAATGTATGTGTATATGTAGTTTACAATATTGGAATAGACTGGTTACAACACAGGTTCCTATATTCCATTCAATTACATACTGCAGTTTTGGGTCCCCCAATACTAACTAATTCAAAGAAATATGTAAGAAAGAATAATTATATGTCCCATAATGCGTAAATCAAGGTAATTTAAATGCCTTGATCCTGTCCTTTAATGAAAGGCTTCAGTGTTTTATGACCTGCAAACTAAGATACTTTATTAGCAGGGCAGCTTAACATATAATTTATATATACATACTATATTTATATAGAGCTGTTCTTTGCTAAATTTGTTAAATATTTACACAACAGAATAAGAATGCCTGCAAATTTTTCCCCAGAGTTTTCACTAAAGATACAGCAGGCAACTCCCCTTTCCTTAAAGAGGATGTAGCAGTTATTCTATATTGTGGACATTTGTAAACTTCAAATGCCACATCAGCATTTTTATCATATTTTAATAATTTTAAAATTGGCTTAAATATCAGCCAAAGGACTACAGCTTAATATGCGAGTATATGAAAGGAATAGTTCAACAGAATTCTAAAAATCCCAGGAAAGGAAGCACTGCACACCTTTAAAAAAAACCCACAGAAAATAAAATACATGCAGTTTGGTTTCAAATATTATTTTTAACAGCCCTTCAAAATTCAAATCATTTTAAAAATGAGACTTGTATGACTGCCAAGAGATTATTTTAATCTTTCTGCCAAAAAAGGCAGGTGGACCACATTTAGATCTTTAAAAAGCTATTCAACATATTCATTATTATTAAAAGATTATAAACCTTGCCTTCTTTAGCAAGTGAATCATTCATAAATTGACTTAAATTCTCTTTTAATGCATTTGCCAGTAATTCAGATAAATACTTTTCAGTCTGTCTTGTTTGCTCTGATTGCTGTTATTTGTAATGAGGGTCATCTAGGACACGTACTACTTCTTCTCTTAGACTGGACAAAAAATGTTGTAAATGAATAATGATAAACGTCAGAGATTAAATTTCTCTTCGTGAAAATTCACAAAACATTCAAGATGCACAAATACCCGATGACTCTCTAGAAACAAGTATGTAACAAAACCATAAGCCACAAAAATTAGTTTACCATTTGATCTGATCTGAAGGATACCTTCTCTAGTTAACTACTCCTAAAAAGAAGACCCCCCTGTATTCAAGAACAAGAGCAAAATGATCTCATGCCCCAACACAGTACCCAATTAGAACAGTTCATCTACCTCACTGTACATGGTAATATAGTGCTTGTCTGTAAAATAAGTATTTACATGTAATACTTAAAAGTATATTTATACACACTACCCATTTACATATAAGCACCTGAAAGGTAATTCTAATTCCAGTAGTGACAAAATGTAAAATAGAACTTTAGTAACTACATACTGCTCTGTATATTTTTACTTGGTATATCATATCAACTACTCGATTCTGTATTTTTTTAAGTATGCATTCTAATATTTGCACCATCCAGATAATATGTGAAATTATTGCAAATTATGAGGACATCTTGGGAGAAGGAAAAAAACAGAATATTATCCTAAGGTGTTTAATAGCTTTCACTGAAACAAGAATAATGATGATAAATCATAAGGTGCAAATTCTAGCTTCATATAAAAAACTTCTGGAAAATATCTAGGAAGAAGTCTGATTATGTTTAGAATTTAACCTTCTTGCAATGTAGTGCTGCATGATTAATATCATACATCATAAATAAAAGAAGGCATTAGGGAATTTTAAAAACCAATTGGCAGAAAAAAGAACCTTCACATTGTTTTGACAGATCTATTGTTAAAAGAAACATTAAAAAGCTAAATGCAAACGAAGACCTTTAGTTTAGATTCGATTCATATTGTAAACTTTTGTTTCTTATTCAAAAAGGAAAAAAGAATCAAAATATTCTGTATCAAAACAAAATTAAATAAGACTGTATTGCAGTCATTTATGCTTTTGTTATTAACCTCAAAGAATAAAGAAATCCCGTGGGAAAGCTAATTTGAAAGTAAATATTCCATAAACTTAAGCAAAGAACTTGTATTAATCCCACAACAGAATCAAGACCACTATTAAAATAAAGCCTGGGGCACATTATGATGTCTAAGATTGGTGGGTGGATTTTAATTGACTTGAAGACTGTCATAGTTCTATTATCATAAAACCTGTAACGCACTTCCAGCATGGAGGACCCATCTGTGCCCACCATCCATCTGTTTAGACGTGATTGGCAAAGTGGTAGGGAACTCGCAGTGGTTGCCTCTGCCTGAAAGGAATAAACCACAGGATCTTCCAGCGAGTGCCAAAAACTTCTGAGAAGGTCTGCTGCCATGGCTTTCGGGGGCTCGATCTACAGAAGACAGCATTATTAGTGAAAGACAGCACTCCCATGGTGCACTTCAGTCAGTTAGAACAATACGGGTTGGCTGGGGATCCATTACTGGACTCTGATGAATTGTGTCCCAGCATCACAAATACAGCCTTTCTTTCATTATGGCATGCAGCTGAGACTTAACTTTGGATAGCAAAAATGGTGTCGTCAATCAACTGAAGGCAACTTTTGAAGCAGAGAAGGACCTCAGGATCAATGAAATGTGTGTCAACAACACAGTAGCAAGTATCTTTTGATCTGCGCTTTTGAAACAAAATATAGTTTTGCTTGCTTTGGGCAGACAGAAAACAAGAATAATCTTGGGATATTTTGTCTAAAAACAAGCATAAAAAACCCCACTGACTCACTGCTACAGAGAGGACATGCAAAAACCCATTCTAGTGTCTTCAGTTTCCTTTCACACGCTGTTTTAGATTGTTTGCCTTTTGATTATTTAGCAAATAAGTCAGTGAATTTTATTGCACTTACATTTCTTCACAACAGTTTGACATTTTTTCTATACTTGTAGTGTCCTGTTGTGGAAAAGAAAACACTGTTAGAAAATATTTCCTAACATGCCTAAATAACAACAATTTTACCTCTAAAAAGTAAATCAAGAAGGAATTGAGCCCATAAAGTACACTATTTTGAAGACAATTCAGTAGGATTACATAGAATTGTACCCCATACTAATATTAAACCATTGTAAAATTACCTGCAGAAAAGGTTTACTCAGCCTGCTAAATTATCTCTTCCAAATATGCAATGCAACTATATTGTGCAGCTTTTTATGATGGCATACATGATAGCTAAAAGTAACCAAAATAACACTATTTATACACAGGACATTTTAAAATAATGTGTACAAAGAAAACTATTGTGAAAAGCACACATTTGCCACCCTTTTAAAAAGGCACCTCTATAGCAAATGTGGAGATCTGACAGAAAAGAATACCAGAGACTAAATTAATTTCCACCACAATTTAGAAAAATGTTACTACCAGGACTAGAAATGCTTCTAAAAAGCAGATGCTATTAAGGAGCTTTTAATTACCTAGTTTCACACATATAGTAATGTGAACAGTGCCACCAAGAGTATATTAAGAGTTTCGGTAACTTCTATAGGTAACTGCTGTAACTAAAGGTGATTATTTTAGAATTTAAAAAGTCTTAATTATTCTGCAGTGAAGACAAACCCCTATGGTAAAATTAATTCACACTTAACTTTCTAAATATTTGCCTCAAATGACAAAATATTTAATCATTTTACCTTGGAGCATTTCCAAACAACTTTAAAACATTATCAACAACAGCATTTTTATCTCTTCACAATTTCAACATTTACTTCAAAAGTAAAAATACTATAAGTTAACTATACTTGGATTTTAAACTACAGCAACAGCACAGTGCTGTTAAATGGATAAACATGATTCATTGTCCCAAAATAATTTGGATCACTGGATCCAAAACATAACAATAACTATTTAAAAATGATATTTTTCATGCTTTTGTCTCTGTTTTGAAGGCAGTTTGATATGTCCCTCTGGTTAATGATTAATTTAGGCATGTACAGAATGCATCTGTCAAATTAAATATACTGGCTTTTGGATGAAACTGAGGGCCTGTCTATTGATTCAGCCATGCAGGAAGAAAGACAGGACAGAAGGGATATGGTTTAATTAGGATACAACTTTATTAATTCATCTGGGAACACTAACCAGCAACAAATCATACGGTGCAGTCCTTGACTGTTCCCACTTCTTTTTACCACCCTCCCTTTTAAGGGGGATTGGTAAACAGGAGGTGGTCTTTCTATGTATGAGGTATTAGGAGCCACTTTTCTCAGCTCCCTTAGGGAACCTCCCTTGAGCCCATTTCTAATTCTAGTCTATCAGAGTATCCAAATCCCTTACTCAATGAATACCTGTTGATCTACTCTGCTCTGCCTTCTGCCTGACTTCAGGCTACAACACTAACTACCTCTCTCTACTGAATGAGTACCTGCACTGGACAATTACCACAAGATAAAGAGCAAAAATTTACACTGAACTTCCTGATCTACTCAGCTAGTTCCCTGAATACTGTGAGGACGGTGCAAATGAACTTACTCTGAATTACCCAATTTAGCTAGCCACTGGGTAAAATTCCTTTTCAGGTGTTAAAAAAAAGAAGATAAAAAGTACACTGTCTATAGCAAAGCATAAAACCCAATCCTATTCTGATCCTATTCACAAATGGATGGGAACTGCTGCTAGGTAGTGACAGAGGTCACTGCAGGAACAGTTTATAAACATTATCCACACCACTGATGCCCACAGATAAACCTTCCCCTTCCTCCCATGTTTGGAATAGGGGGTACACATACCAAGCCTCCATAACCCAAACAAAAGGATGACCTTAAAAGAAGCCAAGAGCCAATTTTGTTCCGGCTGAGGCGGCAAAGTCTCCTACCTAAAGGCTGATGGAAGCACGTTCTAATTCCACCACCTGCAAAAATTCCATTTGCTTGAGCAACTATTTTTTCCATCCCTGCCTTAATTCCTTTTCAAGTTACTAGTAAACCTTTAGTTGCTTGCGTTTTAATTGCACTTTGAGATCTTTCAAAATAAAAGCCACTAAATAAACAAAAGTCCCACCACACACATACACATGGCTTAGTCCATCTCGTCTGTCTGTCCATAACACTTTTGTGGGGCATGGCTCCTGGCGGGGCATGGCTCCAGCCAGTGCTGTGTCAAGAATGACAGGTGGGGAGCGGCTCCAGCGGAGCAGGCCATGCAGATGCAGAGCAGGGGGGAGCGGACATGGGTAGCACAGGGCCAGATGCAGAGCAGGGAGGAGGGGGAGGGGTGGCATGGGGCTGGATGCGGAGCAGGGGTGTGGGGGGTGGTTGGTGGTAGTGAGGGGCAGTGGATGGCGGTGGCCACCCACAACCCCATGCAGGGGGGACCATGCAAGGGGGGCTGTGGCACAGGGCCGGACGCAGAGCGGGGGGCTGAGTGGGGCTTGACGTGTGGCTGGATGCAGAGAGGCGGCAGCACGGGGTGGTAGGTGGCAGCAGCAATGCCATGTGCAAACTTCCACCCCCCTCCCGCCTCCCCCCAGGAGGCAGCAGCAGTGCAGGGTGGTGGGTGGTGGCGCTCCATCCCTGACCACCCCCACCCCCCCATCATTTTTGATGGTCAATTTGCTAGTTTCTAGAACTGTTATAAAAAAACATTTTTAGCAAAGATGGAACTATAGTGGTTGAGACTGACAGTTTTCCCTTTCTCCACAAATAATCAATTTACATTCATTGAAACTTTGAGCCTTTGTGTAAACCTATTAACTTGCTAGGCACCAGGTTACAGAGATAGCATTTTGTATGTGTTTTAATACCGTATAGCTTTGTATAGGGTACACCTAAATATTTTTACATGTGTAAGTCAAATACTTGTGATTTTGAAGACTGATTGCCCTAAGACACTTTCTGACTGACTGATGCCACTGGACTTTTTGACTGAATCCACGGACTGGCTGAGCTGTCTGTGCCCATCACAGCACTGATTCCCAGGTGGTGCTCAGCCGGTACTTTGAATCTCACACAAAAAACTATTTCTTAAGAGAATGAGTTAAGATAGTTATGGGGGGAAAGGTTGGAAAATGTCTTCCACATTAAAAACACTAAAAATTTAGTTGGAAGGACAGTCAAAACAGGTGGTCATCCTTCCCTAACATTAGGAAGGATACCTGATATTGTTTAGCTCTACAGCAACTGAATTGGGAGCAGTGAATACCTTGTTAATATGGGAGTGTTAAAGTGATGTAGCCATGATGGTCCAGGAATTGTGTGAGAGGCAAGGATTTCTTATGATAATATCTTTTATTAGACCAACTGCATAGTTGGAATAGAGACAAGCTTCTGAATGCAAGACATTATTCGTCAGATCTGACATTATTTCTAATAACAGGTAGATGAATTTAAGTAGTCAGGAGGATGATTTCACTTCATCGGGTCTGAGTGGATCAGGATTGTTTTGCATTCAAAAAACTTTGTCTAACTACCCAACAAAGCAGTTTGTCCAATAAAAGATATTACCCTAAGAAATCTTAGCCTCTTGTTCATGAGAGACTTTTTAAAGAACTTAAAATGTAAAGCAATTCAGACACCTCTGAAGAGCTGAGAGTGAGGCTGGGGGGAATGGGAAAGAAGGAGAGTCTCTTTGAAGTTTATCTGCTTGAGAAGTACTGGCAACTGAACTTAAGATATCTAGTTCCCCCTGCTGCTACCTCCCTCCCCCGCCCCTCAGTTTTGCTGCCAAGCAACTGGGCCAATTTAAAATTTATGTCACTTGAAAGGGAACCAATTTACTTTCCTCTATGAAAGTGAAACTTCACAGGAACCCAAGTAACTCAGAAATCAGACTGGTGAAAGAAAAAGGTTTAAAAAACAAACAAACAAACCTTGCTCCTCAGGCACCTGAAACTAAGATGGTTTTCCTACTCAGAGCTGACATCATTCAAATTTGAACCAGTGGACTTAAGGGTGGAAGACTTTAACCCCTTTTACTAATATCCCAGGACATTTGGACCCACTGCTGAGTACTGGAACAAGTACTAGTTTCCAAAGTACAAAATTCAGTACTACTTGGGAAGAAGGCCAGAGCACCACAGTAAGTCCTAAGTTGCTAAACTTGCATACTAGCATGACTTGAAGGAAATGTGTTTTTACCCTGATTTTCTGTAATTCTTTTGCAATTGATTATTGGGGGGGAGGGGGGGAGGAAGAGACAGAGAGGGGGTGGGAAAGAGGGAGAGAGAGAAAGAAAGAAACAAAGAAAGAAAGACTTTGACTTTTAAGAGGCGTTTATTCCAGGGAGGGTGACAACTCGGAGACAGTAAAGAGTATGTACACGTACGCCCGGATACCTGGGCCTCACGGACAAGGCCTGGGCTCATGGCCTGCAAGGCCTGCCCGTACACTCTAGATTAAAAAACCATAGCGAGTCAAAGGACTATTTACATATTTACATTTCTGCCAGTGGGGATACCCATGGGGGGCCTCAGGGCTCGACCCGACTGCAGACAAGGCGAAGGCCTCGGCCTGCTGGACGCATCGCCGCAGCTTGAGGAGCCAGGGGTGTTACAGGGCGAGGAGCAGGCGCCCCACCTCGACTCGGCAGAGCACCCCCTCGAGGGCCCAGCGTTCCTCGAAGGTGGGCACCGTCCGCCGCAGGACCGCGTTGGGCCCGCACCAGCAGGCGGAAGAGCTGCAGGGCGTCGACCATCCCGGTCCCGGCGAGCCGGTTTCGCCAGCTCTTCAGGGTGGCCATCTTGGCCTGGCCCAGCAGGAAGTTGGCCAGGCTGACCACGGCCCTCTCCGCTGCCCGGTAGGGGAAGGAGTGGAAAGAATAAACTGTTTCTTGTTTCATCCTAGTTTCTATTCTGCTTGATACTACAGTGAAGTCAGAAACTTACTTGGGACTTAACAATCTGTTGCTGTGGAAATGAATAGGACAGCATTGTTTCAGTACTATGACTCAAGCATGCAGAGGAGGTCATCTGTGGAGGAGCGACACCTTATTTAGCTGTGTATATCATAGTGATCTTGCTTATACTGAACAGCTTTTACCAAGAAAACAGCTAGATATTTCACAAAGTTTGTGGATTCTGCTACAGAATAATTGTTTTAGCCATCTTTTGGGGGCTGATAGGTAAACTGCGTAACTACTGATACCAATTGCATAACAATGTGAAAGTACACTGCATGTCCACTTTAAGTGCAGAAAGGAAAGACTACTACATGTAAAGGACAGAATAGCAGGCAATATCAGTAGGCAGAACATAAGTTTCCAAAGTTACAGTGTGACCGGTTGGGTCAGGTAATTTCTTTGCTTTACCAAAGGCCAAGAGAACTATAACAATAACAACAAAAGAGGTTTCTGTTGAAAGATGATTCAAAAGAGCTCTCATCTTAAATCACCTCCAGCCTACACCATAATATTGGTTCAGTTATCACGTTAGAGAAAAGAGTGCCATCCGCTGAATTACCACCAATATCACATCCTGCAGTGTCTAAGCTTTCCCCACTAGTCTACTATACAACTGCTGACCCAGTCTGACCCCACTGAGCTGGTGATGACATGGCTACAGGCTATGCATCTCAACTGGAACAAAGTTCAGCTGAAAAGATAAAGAACAAATGAAGATATTGTGGATTTGATTTGAGGCCACTGAGTCTGGTCTGTTTGTTTTTTCTTTTGTTTTGTTTTTTAGAGAGTAGGGAGAGAACAGGCCAGAAAAGATCTTGATGCATTTTAATTTTTCACCAGGACAGATCTCTGATGTTAAAAAAAAAATCTAGAACCTTACTGAACTAGTGATTTTTAATTTATTTTATCACTTACCAAAAAGCCCATGTCACATTAAGGAATCACAGAATGTATTTAGGAAAAGAACCTCTTTGGATCTATTTATCAGACAGTGATCATTTCTTCCTTGTGTCCAAACAGAATTTTGGCTTCCATTGCTTTTTATTGCATTATTATAATTAATAACAATAATATTAATAATACGCTCCAACAGCTCTTGAAATAAAACAAAAGAAAACAGTAAGTTGAATTTTATTCTGCCAATACTGTCAAACAAGGGCAAAGTTTGACTTTTAAATCTCTATTTAGGAGTCTGGGTAAAGATATGTTCATGCACTACAATGCAGGGCCATACAGAGATAACTGAGCTTATAGTAAAGAGCTCTAAACAAGAGAAGCTCATGTATCTCAGCACAGCACTAGAATGAACTGAGTCACCAAGCCCTAAGTGACTTAGTTTTCAAATGATGATCACCAAACAGCTCCCACTGATCTCAAGTTATTTTAGAGACAGAATGAGCAAAACAACTAATATCCACCGAATGCCAAAGATACTCACTAACAAATCTTGAGAAAGTCAGAATACTCTCACACTTTTATTACACATTTAACAAACACATGTAACAAACATGGTTTTGTTCAACATTAACTTCATTTTATCCAACCATGGAGCTTTAGTTGTTTCCACCAAAGGTCAAGGTGAGGTACTAAAAGCAAACAGAACCCTGAAAATCATCAGTTTTTGTGGTAATTTCCAAATAATTCTGCTAGTACATTTCTTTGTAAAGTTTATAGCTGTTATTAGGTTACCAATAATTTGAAAGGATTACAGGGTGCACATCAGCATAGTTATAGTAACCTTCAAGACAAATGAATTACAAATGCACAGAGGAAAACATTACTAATGAGCATTTTATGGACTCAAAAAGCTATACCTCAGTACTACAGAAACCATTTGTCCCTCTTGGAAGTACAATTTATTCTCCCATTGGTGTGCCCTATATATTCAGAAACAGTCAATTTGATCTCCAAACAAAGAAGAATCTAAAATTACATTAGTGTGAAAGGCAAAGGAAGTTCAAGAAAATAGATAGACAAGACACAGACAGTTATAATTTTAGTACAAATGAGGGGGACAGTAGAGGTGATGCATTCAGTCTCTGGTGGAGACATGCTGAGTGTTGTATTACTTTGACAATAAATCTACAACAGCAGCTTCTCACTCTCTCCAAATAAAATGAGGTGCTTCAATGACTTTAGACTGTTATGAGAGACAGAAAGCTATTAATGAGAGCTGAGTGAATCCTGCAGACTAACTTGGGCAGAACTTGTAAAATTAACCCACCTGGGTGAATACTTGTTAAGGACACTACACAATAATATAACAGCCTGTTTAATGAAAAGCATTACAAAAGATCTCATGCACAAGTTAAAAAATTGTGCTATAGTATAGAATCACCATGAACTAATTTATAATGGGACAGACATAGTTAAGGAATATTTTTGCCTTGGCTCTGAGTCTTCCAGTGGACAAACAGTAATTTGTAATTCACAGAACTAACTCCAAAGCAGTGAGCAGAAATCTCTGGTTCAATTACTTTCCTGTGGTTGTTTAAAATGATGCTTAATCAATAGAGAACTCTACTTCATACTGGAATTATAATGGAATAAAACTCTAATGCCATATCTGCACAGTACAGCATGTCCAACACCTCAATGCACTGTAATAAAGGGGGAGACTGCAATTAAGGAGAAAGCAGGAGAAACCTCACAGGCCTTTCTGAACTTGCAGCCATAGCTTTCATCTCAGAGTGCAGGAGACCACAGTGATCACCTTTTGTGTTTGAACAAAACATGAGTCTTTCATCTGTCTACCATCCTTTCAGGGTTCAAGCAGAAATGACAGGGTAACCCCTTGTGGAATATCAGTAACAAACATTTCATGGTAAAGAATGCTTTTTTTTCTTTCCTTTTTTAACATTCTATAATATCTTCTGCCCAGAAAGCAAGGCTGGCCATACAGCATGCAGGTTACATATCTGATTTTAATTTTACCGTGGCCAAATTTATTATATTATTTTTAAATACAGAATTCCAAATGGCTAAATGTGATTATTCCAATAACTTTGAGGCTATGGGTTACAAACTATAAAACTAATCTGGTCTCAGTTTAATTGTTTTTCTGACTTTATTTGACTGAGGATTTCTTTGTGCGTGCAAAATGAAAAAATAAGCTACATTATTAGGCTCTGGGGAAATAATTCCACTTTCTTCCAGGCCTCCATGCCTTTATCTAAACTGATTCTGGCAGTTTTTCCATAACCTGGCCAATTTGTCAGATACCTAACAAGCGTGATTATGAAAATAAAGCATCTGACAAAAAAATTAGGAATTCACAATAAATACCAGAAGGTAATGCAAGAAGATCAAGATCTACTGTGTATTCAATTTCCAAATGTATAGTATTTTACGGCAGATAAGTACATAAACAAATGACACATCAGATATGCATCATTCCCCTTAATCCTCACCAGTATCTCTTCAGTACAAAGACCACGTAGAAAACAAAGTTTAGCAAAAAAATCTGACTACATACTCCCAGAAAAGCTGCTTTTTACATGGCCTCATGTGTGCATTTGACAGTGAAACAGCATTCCAAAAATCCTCAGCCCTTTAAGATGACACATTTGCCTCAGTCATTTGGCTAAGTATTTTAGCCTTTCAATTTTATTTACTTTTGCATTTGGAGGAAAAAAAATCTAATCATCTCAGACATAAAATACTTCCGAGAGCAATGCCCAAAGAAGGAGTACTCTAATTCCTCTGTTTATTCCCATGCAGAGGATAAGTACCATTTTACAAAATTCAGAGATACCCAATGTGCAAAACTTGTTAAATGTATTAATTATATTTTAATATGCAGCATTACTGAGGGAGAATAGTGGCATTATTCATTTTTTTCCATATAAACTTCTAAAATCAGTACGATGCTAAACATATTCCACATATATGTTTTAAGAAATCAACAAGGATAAGAGAAGAGTCACTTAAAAAGAGAGCTCATATGTAAACTAGCAACTCCCTTCAAGGCCCAGTATCTCTAACTATTTAATTTTTAGAGCTTCATGCAGTTGTCTAATGATCATTTTCATACATTTGGATATCAGGGAGCAGAGACAGAAAAGGGGGGGGGTGTAAGAAGGATAGAAAAAGACAGGCAAAGTAAAGTTTAATTATATTTCCTAATAATTTTTTATTTTCAATTATGATCTGGAGTGAATCTGGATACACAAATTACATGCACGTATACTATTCATATTGTTATTTGTATCTTATATCCAGGTGCAGGCAACAATTGTCTCAGAACATTGATTTCCCACACACATTCTTATTGTTGCTTTGCTACACTTAATTATGAGGATTAATAGTCCTTCGACTACATTTCTAGTACGTTCGAAAAAAACAAACAGGTAAAGCCCTCATTATTTAAGTAATCAAAACAGTATTGAATAGATTATCTAATTAAACGTGTGATTACAAATCTTTTTAATTATAGGGAAATACTTATTTGTCAAGACAGAAAGCATTTTAGTCAGAGATGTATCATTCATGAATTGATACTAACATAAGAATATGTTTTACGTACATTTTTAACAGACCATAACTGCAAAGGGTGGAACATTTTGACATAACTTTTCCATGACATTAACAAAACAGCAACCCCCCCTCACATTTTAGCTGTTCTGTTTCTTTAAAAATATAGACAAAATTTAAGTGGTATATTTAATTTTTCAGTTTGAATTTTTAGTATAATGTATTGTAAAATATATCATCACCCTTCTAAATACAAGCTCAGTAAGTTTTAAAAGGGCTCAACAGGGACAAGGATATTACATTAATTTGGATTAATTAATTTTCCTTTCATTTCCTTGTACAACAGAAATTAATATTCTAATGCAATATAAAAACCGAGTTTTGTTTGAAAAGTTACTTTAAAATGCTCACTGCTAAGAATATTAAATAGAGAAATACTGCACCAGAACTCAATCTAATAATTCATGTATATGGTCATATTAAAATGCCTATACAGGACAAGTTAGATGGCTGGTCAAGGTACCACACTGTACAATGGATCAGGCTGCTCAACACCAACTGCTAAACTGTTTCCTGTTCCAGCCATCCCTACAGTAAAAGCAGGAAAAAATATATTTCTGCCATAGCCCTCTGGTTTTGATGCTCAATTATACTGGCATATGACTACACACCATCTAAACAATTAAACAGGAAACCCAGGTAGCATTAATCAAATGAATAGTCTCTGTCACTCGAAGTAAGAAACTAAGCCTCTGCACTTTGTAAAGTGTTTATCACACAGTATTAACAAAATCTGCAACAGTTCATCCCAAAATAGCTTAGTAGTGACTGTAGAACCAAATTAAATGGCCCCTATACATACATATATATACACACATACACACAAAAACACATATACATACCTATATATGTAGGAGTGTGTGTGTGTGTGTATATACATACACAAGTGTCTATACATATATAATAGGTATGTTATGTGCAGTACACAGACATACTTATTTACTGTTTACTTTGGTTCTACAGCCACTACTAAGCTATTTTTAGGTGTACTGTTATAGATCATATGCACACACACACACAAGACACTGGAAAGGCAGGTGACTTCTGGACTGCAGTGGAAAATTGCAAAAAAACCATTGCCAAAAATAATTTCTAAGAACATATGGAAAAATGATAACACATCCTGTTTTGTATTTTAAATAAAACAACAACAAAGGTAATCCTTCAAAATTAGGGTTCAGATTAGTCTCTACAAAGGCTATGGCTCAGCTGAAACATCTGGTAACATTATGTTGAGAGACAGACCCTTTTTTAACTTTGAAAATGAGATTAGTAGATCCATTATTTGTAAGTGTCCAAGTAATTTCTAATTATTTTATCTGGGTCACAGATAATCTGCTTTTACTGGACTCCCACAATGACATCAGAGGATCATTGCTGAAGTGATTATCTTGTTACCTTCCACCATCCATGGGAAGATATTTTTTTTGCCGTTGTGTATATCTATATAAATAAATTATATTTATAGCAGGAGACAGAAATGACTCAGTGCTTTGGGCTAGCAGTGGACAATAAAATAAGGACCAATCACAAAGCTTGGTAGCAATAAACTTCACGTACACAAAAAGTTAGCACCTTACTCATCATCATTGTTGCAATTTAAAAAAATCATTATGGATGGCTGGAAAAAAAATCCTATATAAACATTAAAATAAAAAAACTAATGCACAATCTGAATATTACCCCCTTTTACTCATTATTTGTATTAAGGTATATCTATGCCCAGATGTCCCTATACAACTGATGCCTCAAAGCATTAAAAAAGGAAAATTATCATTTAACAAATGTAACAGACCACTAACCCAAATGGTTGGAGAATAGTTATTAAGCAAGCTTTCGGGTTCAAAAACCCTTCGTCAGGCTAAGGAAGTTTCAGCAGTTGGTGTGTGCTCTTCCTGGATGGAATGAAAAGTAAAGAAGCCAGGGGCTGGGCTGGGCTGGGGAATCAGTTGCCAGGCAGATTATAATGTATGAAAAATCCAATGTCTATGTTTAGTCCACGATCTCTAGTATCCAGCAGGTTGATGAAATGGAGCTCATAGGCTCGTCTCTGGGAAGTGTTGTGTAAGTTTCCCTTGAAGATCAGGACTGAGAGATTGGAGAGAGAGTGGCCCTCCTGTGAGAAATGTGCCCCCACCGGTAATTGAGTGTTTCTGTGTTTGATAGATTTCCGGTGTGCGTTCATTCTGGTGCGCAGTTGTTGTTTGGTCTCTCCTACATATCTTCCATCAGGGCATTTGGTGCATTGGATGTGATATATTACATTTTTGGAGGTGCAGCTGTAAGATCCAGGGATGCTGATGGCTCTGTTGTGGGGTGTAGTAATAGTGGGGGTGGTGGAGATGTGTTGGCAGGTTTTGCATTTCTGTTCTGGGCTTGAGGAAGTTTGCTTCTGGTGATGAGGTTGGCGAGGTTCGGTGCTTGTCTGAAGGCTAGGATGGGTGGCTCTGGGAAGATCTTTTTAAGAATAGGGTCTCTTTCTAATATGGGTTGCAATTTTTTGAGGATTTTCCGTACAGGTTCAAGGGATGGGTGATACGTCATAACCAGCGGTGTGCGATTTGTGGGTGTTTTTCTTCTGTACTGCAGCAGTTCTTCACGTGGTATCCAGGTGGCTCTTTCAAACATGCGATCTACCTCTCTGGAGGAGCCAGCTTTTGTAGGTCAGACATGAGTACTGAAACATGGGTTGGATCAGCAGAAAGCCAGTGGAGGAAATCAAGTGCATCTTTATGTTAATTACATAATACAATCAGGGACTTGGTTATGATTTGTTTTTGAGGAAGACCATGAGTGCTGATTTCAGAAAAGACTGACGGGAGTAATTTGAAAAAGATGGGTAGCAAAAGCCATTCTTTTGTTTAGATTTATAAAGTTATATTTACCTTCTGTGTTACTACCCTGCAAACCTGATAGGGACTTCCTTGTTGCAGAGTGCTCCAGTCACCTTCCCTTCGCACCCACTGCTCGTGGAGCAACCTTCAAAAAATTATTCCAGAATTTTATTCCTCTTACAACTAAAACATTTTAATTCCTAGTCAGTTGGGGCATGTTTACACATGGCTTGGGACATGGCACTGGGCAGTTTAATCAGCGAGGTGCACTAATTAAAAGCACCTGTGTGTCACTTTTTATCAGCATCCCCGCAGTAAAAAAATGAGGGTGAGGCACTTTGGATGAAAGCTCATTGATCATGTTGTATTTCAAAGCACCCCCCTGCCATTTTTCTGCGTGGGGACAAATGCGGATGCTGATAAACGTGACGCGGAAGGCTACCAGAGTGCATCAATTTCCATTTCAATTAATTGAGTCTGCTCCAACGCACTGGATTTCCAGCATGTCGGAACAGGCTCCCTGCACATCTGTAGAAGCCCTTTGTGTAATACTGGTCTTTGGCTTAAGTGATTCTTCTGTCTTCCTGGGTGCATTTATGAAGAGCAATTGGCCTACAGTTTGCTCAGCTAAAACAACTAAGCTTCTAATGTCCCTAATGGTCCACACAGTCCTTCTCTGCCACTTTTCACATCCAAATTTGTTTTTCTTGAACATAAGTCAAATTACATCTAGAAAAGGATGCACTAGTACCTTGAACAATGGCATTAACAAATCCCTAGTTGTACTTGAAACCCCTTACCTGATACAACCTAGGTTTACATTTCTCTCTCTTTGTTATCCACATCACATTGGTGACTCAGACAATCTATGGCTAATTGACCTAGGTCCTTCTCTTCTACCACTTCCGTACTGAGAAGTCTCTGGTTTATAGATTAAATTATTTTTGTTAGCTCCTAAGCATGTGATTTACCAGCTTTATTACTTAATTTAATCTCATTCCTCAAGGTATCAATTCTTTCTGTATGGCGTTACAATTCTCCTATTTGAGAACGTGACAGACCAGGAAAACTAACAGTGGCAATCTGACTTAATGACAGGATGTTTGAGTAGCTAAATTAACAATTAAAGCATTTTCACCAAGCCTCAATTTTGTTACCCCAGCAAAGAGGTATGGTCTATTACCCCCGCAGCTTGAATCATTAGATCTACTAAACAGCAAACTTACCCTTTCTAAGCAAGTCCTTTTGGTTCTGGGTGGGAATTCCCCTGCATAAGGGAAGAACCAGGTGGCATAAAGCTAGCATAACTATTTCATACTGTCTCTTACTAGCTCACTAACACAGATCCTGATATGCTCCAAGAACACCCAACAGACAGGAAATAGTCAGAGCTGTGCTCCAACAAACCTGAGGTACCACTGTACTAGTAGCTAAACCACTTCCTGGATGACTCCCAAATTCTGAGGGAGAGAACATGTATAGGGAAAAAACACAACAGTAATTTTGACTCCATTCAGCTCTCTCTAGACTCTCAAAAAATAAACCAGGGTTCACCTGAAAACTCACAGAAGCACTGAATCATAGAAGAGTAGGACTGGAAGCGACCTCCAGAGGTCATCTAGTCCAATCTCCTGCCTGAGGCAAGCCATCCCCTATCCAAACCATCCTATACAAATCCATAATCTAACCTCTTGAAAAACTACAGTCAATCCTGCCACAACACAAAACCTAACACCCTAACCTGTCACAGGTAAAGCAAGGGGACTACAGTAGCCCACATCCTGCTTCTATAAAAGATTTATATGTTCAAGAGATGGACATGGTGAAGGGCCATGCACCCCACTACAAAGGAAGGTAAAACCCCCCACAGTCTGCACCCCAAATATGGCAATCAGTCTGATGACCTTGATCAGAGGGGTAAGACCCTCTAGCCAGGAACCTTTGGCTTTAAGTCCCAGCAGGAGTACTGGCACATACCAGTGTAGCCAATATTCAATGCCTCTGAGGAAGGCTCAAAAACACCTTGACACATGTAGCAGAAAGGGGGAGCTAGGGCAACCAGCAAACCTCGGAAGCAAGGGAAATATCCATAGTAAAGCACAGGCATGGCTACATCTATATCATCCCCAACCACTGGCTGTCCAGCTTTTTCCTGAACACCTCCAGTGATGAAGAGTCCACAACTTCCCTAGGCAGTCTACTCCTAACAGTGAAGAAGTTTTTGTTGTTCTAACAGTAAAGAAGTTGTTGTTCCTATAGTGAAGAAGTTTTTCTTCATATTCAATCTAAACCTATTTTGCTGCAACTTCAAGCCACTGGTCATAATCATCTGAAAAAAAATTTATAACTAGAGCTGGCGAAATATTTTCAAGCTTTAAAAATTTCATGCAAACTTCATAACAATATCTGCTTTATAAGACATGGTGAAACCTTTACTGCTTTTTCAATCAAATCTAGTTAAGATATTGCTGGGCTGAATCCATACTGAAGTACAACACTATTCAGAAAAGCAATTTATGCTCACTCAACATGTCTGCTTGTAGTATATATTCACATTTTTCTCTTTCACTTTGGGGGTAAAACACAGTTGTTTTACTCATGTTAGTCTTGCAGGGCTGTGAATTATATTCCACTCTGCGCCTCATTAACGGTACTGTTTATTAAATTCCAATCACTTACACCTGTGCTAAACCCATTAAAGAAACTACATTTGCACTGAATCACCTTGGGCATAATGTGAAGACAATGAAGTTGCAGAGGCATAATTTGAGGCCCTAATACTTTATTACTGGAGATTCTGAACAAGAAAGAAAAAACTTAGCCACACTTTCAAATCCCATGTTGATTTTGCTGAATTGGCAGTAACGATTGGCTTGTAAATTGCGTGTATTCCAAATTAAAATTATTGAAATAAATTGCTAATCTGGTGAGGCTTTTTAAATCTGTGTATTAAATCTTATATATGTAAAGTTAACATTAACCATTTTAATGCACACGTTATCCCTTCTCAATAATATGGAACGTAGTCTACTTGATTGGCTTGATTTCTAGAAGAATTATAAAATGAAATTTGACCCAGGTTTCTCTTTAAACAGACTGTATTATAGTGAAGTAGTAGTTTAGATTACAGATTGGATTAGGGCTAGTTAAATCAGCAACTCATTTTCCTTTATAAACCTCTTTTTAGCATCCCTTCTAAAACAGGGAAAGAATATCTTAATCTTAGTTTGCTGGAGTCACCTCATCACAATTTGTACAGAGGATCAAAGTTTAGCTGATATGAACCTAAGATTAATGCTGTGAGTCTATTTAAACTAGTTTATTGAGAGACGCAGAGCTAACCTTAGCTTAATTGCACTTCCAAAGAAAAGCAGGAGCAAGTGGCTGAGGTTGCCTTTATTACCTGCAAATATAAGGAAGGAGTGAAAAAACCCAAGTGTGCCGTGTGCTCTGCTATACTGCTCTCCAAAGGCCTTTAATTCCCAAGGAGGTGGTGAAGTCCCTAACCTTGGAAGTCTTCAAGAGGAGACTGGACAGACACCTTGCTGGAATCATTTGATCTCAGCAGTATTCCTGCCCAGAGCAGGGGGGTTGGACTTGATGATCTTTCGAGGTCCCTACCAGCCCTTAATTTCTATGATTCTACGTTTTCACCATTCCACCTTGCACACACTTCTAAGCTACTCAATTTATCACTGTAGCAAATACTGTCAGGTAAATAGTTTTGTCAATCACTAAAGTAAATATTCTTAGAATTTTATTTTGGGGGCAGAATTCATGTAACACATGCAAGACATTCACCTTAACTGTGAATTTCCAGATTTTCAAGCATTTGGGCTTGTTCTAAAATTAAATCTACTCTGAATTTCCTGTCTTTAAGAATCGCTTCTTGCAAGCTGCCACTTCCCTGTAAGTTTTACTTTTAAGTTGCTAAAACATATACTAAATCTTAATTGCATCCTGTTTTGTTTTTTAGTAAGCCAATTCTTTATCAGATTTGCTTAGGCTATGTTGGGAGGGAAGTTTATGTGAGATGCTGCCCAGTAACTGTTGTGTAATAGATGGAATGCAATAGGCATATTCATAGAACAGCCCACTTTTACTTCAGTATACATCATTGCTTCTGAATGACCAGAATGTCCTCCAAATTATTCACTCAGCTTTGTGTGTGGGCATGCCTTAATCCTTTGTGCAAGAAATCCTATAGCCATTTGTTGCTTCAGGCTTCCCTTGTGGTAACCACTCAGAACTCCTGAGGACTGGAATGGTGTGGCAGCAAATGCACATTTGGGTTGGCATGCTGAGGGTTCTCAGGCGTTGGTGCGGGGCTACCATCATACCACGATGTTTGTGTTTTCTAAAAAAAACTTAATTATTGTTTAAGTACACAACTACCTTGCAACAAACAAAAAACTTCCTGAGTTTGTTAATGAGAAAAACTCACTAGGTTTATGTAAGCAACCATGCCATTCACCAGAGCACCTGGTGCGTGCCGGTCTATCGGATGTGGCCGTTGTCTGCAGGAGGGATAGTCAATGATGGAGACAGGTTCCTGACGGTCTTCAGTGGTTCTCACATGCCATGACTTTGCTGAAATAAACATGATTAGTAGGGAGGAAGAGGCATGTTCTGTCCCGCCTGGTCCCTTCCTTCGATCCTTCTATCGATCTTCACATTTTGGGGCTCTGCCTCCCATGCACCCCACATAGCGCCAACCAATCATGTCATATCCTGATCTTTTGGGTTTGGTCATGGCCTTGGTACACGTCTTGGGCGTTCGAACTGGTAAGCTGCGGATGGACATCAGTTCGCCTCACTCTGCACTTGCCTCAGTGGGACTGATTTAGCTTCTGTCCATCCTCAAGTTACCTCGTCTCCTGGTATCAGTCTCAATTCTTTTGGCTTGTCGTCATTGTGGCGTGTACAGCTGTCTCTCTTTCTCTCCGCAGGCTCCATGACAGCCCAGTTTTCCTAGAAGATGTCCGGAATCTACGGATCTCCTTCTGGTAAGTAATGTTGCCCCCTTCTGGGCTTACACTCTCCGTCAAAACTCCCTCTCGGGGCTGCCACCATTTGCCCTCTGTTGGACATGACTCTGCCCTGGGATGGCGAGTGCCCGCAGGGAAATTCACTTCCGGTCCCCCGGGCTTCCTGCTCATCGGAATTTTTATCCCCGGTTCCATGGGCCGCCGACAAATTGGCGCCGGCAAGTGGCCATGGAGCACGACCATGCCGGCACAGGAGCCCGACCCCAGCTCCTCCTGGCTCAGCTGTTTCTTTGATATTTTTTTTTCCTTCTGTCATGGCATTTCCTCTTGCCGTGTCTCCACACCCACTGCTCTCAGCTCGGCATGGTCTCACGTTGGCTCCGTGCATCTCCAACCCCAGGTGAGTTCCCCTCTGGGGTTTTATTTTTATCACAGTTTGGTAACAAGGAAAAAACCCAACAGTGAAATAGCCTTTTGTGTGAGCAACACACTATATATACTAGGGCTGTGCGAAACGGCTATGTTTCGTTTCAGATTCAGCAATTTCGGAGGGACAGTTACACGTTTCAGTGTTTTGGATCACTGTTCCATTTCGATTTGGCCGAATCCGTTTCAGAGTTTGGATGCTGTTTTGGTGATTCGGCCATAGGCTAAAATGTGGAAACACTAAAATGCCTATAACTTTGTCATTTCTTGCCTCTTTCGGATGAAAATTGCAGGGATAGTAGCCCCTTCTGAGGGCACGAAGCCTGCAAAGTGTCAAGGAGATGGGTGTAGGGATTTTTGTGAAACTGCACCGCAAACTGTTCAAAGCAAAGCTTGTGTCACGTGTGTGTGTGTTAAGGCAGAGCAAAATGAAAACAGCACGCATGGTAGCCCCTTCTGAGGCCATGAAGCCTGCCAGGTTTCAAGGAGATAGGTGCAGGTGTTTCTGTGAAGCTGCACCGCAAACTGTTCAAAGGAAAACTCGTGACCGGTGTGTGTGTGTAGGCAAAGCGGGATGAAACCAGCAGGGATGGTAGCCTGTAACAGGGGGCCTTCCTGGTGCCGGTTACATCTCCGTCCGCACACCTGTTTCTGAGCCAACCACCCGCCCCTCTTTTCCTGCCATGCCTTGATGGAAAACTGGTTCAGATGTTTCCCAGGCAGGAGGCTGCCCATTTAGGTGTCTTGGGGTGACATCCATGCCGCAGCTCTGTACCTCTCCTACACTGTGGCTCATGCCTTGTAGATTGCATCCTTCACCCCCTTCAGTTGTGGTCCCCTCTCTGGGACCTCTGGCTCCCCCTTAGGCCCTGGCCCTGCCTTCAGGCCAGTTGGAATCCTAAGCCTCTTGCTCTGGGCATTCCTCACGGTGGGCCCCTGGACCTCTGATCCCACTTTGCGTCCTGGCTCCAGCATGAACTAGTCAAGGGTACCTCTGATATCTTTTATTAGACCAACTGAATAGTTGGAGAAATATATCTTAGCAAGCTTTTGGGTTTAAAAACCCTTCATCAGGCTAAGGAAGCATCTGCAGTTGGTTTGTGCTCTTCCTGGATGGAAAGAAAAGTAAAGAAGCCAGAGGTTGGCATGCAATGCAAGCAAGAAAGCCAGTCAATGAAAATGTAAACTGAGGTGTCAGGGGGTGAGAGACAGGTTGGAAGGGGGTGGGGGAGAAAAGGGGATGTAGCAGGTAAAAGTGCAGAGGTACCTGGGGAGTCAGATGCCAGGCAGGTAATAGTTTGTCATAAATCCAATGTCTATATTAAGTCCATAAGTTTTTGTATCCAGGAAGTTGATGAACTGAAGTTCATAGGCTCGTCTGTGAAAAGTGGTTTGTAAATTCAAACAAGCACGGAACCTTGCTAACCTCTTCACCAGAAGCAAACTTCCTACAACCCAAAACACACCAAATGGATCCAGACCATACCATAACAAGAAATGCAAAACCTGCCAACATATTTCTAGTGTCCCCACAATTACTACACCGCGCAACAGAACCATCACCAGTCCTGGGTCTTACAGCTGCACCTACAGAAACATTATATATCTCATCCAGTACACCAAATGCTCTGATGGAAAACATGTAGGAGACACCAAGGAACAACTGTGCACCAGAACGAATGCACACCGGAAATCTATTACAGACAAGAATACCCGACTACCTGTGAGGGCACATTTCTCACAAGAAAGTCACTCTGTCTCCAATTCCTCAGGCCTGATCCTCAAAGGGAATTTACCCAACATCTGATTCCCCAGGAACCTCTCCACTTTTACCTGCTAAATCCCACTTTCCCCACTTCCCTTCCCAGCCTGTCCCTCACCCCTGATATCTCAATTTACATTTTCACTGACTGGTCTTCTTGCCTGCATTGCATACCAGTCTCTGGCTTCTTTATTATTCCTTCCATCCAGGAAGAGCACATACACCAATGGTAGATGCTTCCTCAGCCTGACAAAGGGTTTTAAACCCAAAAGCTTGCTAAGCTTTCAAGCTAAGCATTTAGGTGCCCAATATCTAGGGGTGACATCTGTTCCACAGCTCTGTACCACTGCTACATGCAACCAGCAAGCCTCAGGCCTCTCAAAGATCTTAAAGGTCTGGGCATTCCCTAGCCAGGACTGTGCATACGTGTGGTGGCTAGAGGTTATAAGATGCCTCCTACCCACCTTTCACCAGAGAGGCTTGTGGTCCTGGCATTTCTTGGGACCTGTCACCGGCAGTCCCATCAGGCCTCCCAACCCTGGCAGGATGCAGTTTTAGGTCATGCCCAGGACCTCCTTCCCCATAGCCCTAGTCCATACCTCCAAGTTCATCCTGGCACGGGAGCTCAGCAGGGAAACATTCTTCCCCTGCTGGCTCATGATACAGTGAGTGCTCCCTCCAGCTCTGAGTGGGGCATTAAATGGTTTTTAAAAAAAAAATTTTTTTTTTAAAGGAAATAGGTGCAGATGGAGTGAGGAGGGTGGCACTCACTCCATCTGCACGTGGAGCTTGGGGAACCCCAGCAGCGAGAGGTTCACCTTCAGGAACAGCAGCTGCTCCACCAATCCAGGATCCAAGGAGGTGCGGTAGGTTGTTACAACATCCCCAGCAATGCTGAACACCCTCTCACTCAGAACACCGGGCAGTGGACAGCACAGGTGTTCCCGGGCAACTGTGGCAAGATCCTGCCACATGTGGCTGCAGCTTGCCCAGTAGGCCAAGGGGTCACAGAGCAGTGGCTCCACATTCTCAGTGAGATAGGTAGCCACCAAGGCCTTGGCACTACCTGCCTGATGCTGGGGTCTGGTGCCTCTGGATCCCAATATGGAAGCCATGCCCTTGGCCCATGCTGGCAGCACCTGTGGTGGAGGAGACTGGCTGGTGGATGGAGTGCTGGCATGGGACAGTGGTTCCCCCTCTTCCACCTCTGCCCTTCTGCCTCCCTGACTCTGTTCACTAGCACTTCCATCCAGCGATGCAGGGTTTTGCTGGCGCACATGTTCCCCTTTATCCTCAGTTCGCACATGGCCACCAGCATGTGGACTGTACTGGACCGCAACAGACCCAACTGTTTCTTGATGCCCTCCTTCAGTCGCTTCACCTTCAGTGCCTGCACCTCTGGTGACAGCAGCTTGCCCCAGCCAGGAACAGTGAACCCCTGGAACTTCTCCATTGGGTTCTGAAGCTCCCTCACTATGGGGATCACCTGGCTAAGGAGGGCATTGCCAACACTGAGGCTCTCGGTAGCTTCGACGAATGGCTTGAGGACCACCAAGATCTGGGAGGTGGTATTCCACTCAGTTCTGTTAAGTGGGTTGCTGATCCCAATCTTCCCAACCAAGGCCATCTCATGGATGGTCTTCTGTTCCTTGACCAGGCTTTCAAGCATCATGTATGTCAAGTTCCACCAAATCTCCACATCCTGCATGATTTTGTGCTGTGGGATGCTCATCTCTGCCTGTTTGTCCCGCAGCATCTTGCTCCCATGAAAACAGCCCACCATCTTCCTGCATTCTGAAATGAGCTGGCTGGTTGTGACAGTGCCATCACCAGCAGCCCTGTCCCCCTCCAAGATGTCCCTGACTACAAGGTGGAACTCGTGTGCCACAGTGGATGTCAACAAAGTTGGCATCACATACCGCCTTGACCAGATTGGTTCCATTGTTGGTGACCATGAACCCACAGGTGAGCTTGCCCGGCCCAACGAGCCACCCCTGCACCATGCAGTTCATGGCTCCCATGATCTCCGTTGCTGTGTGGGACTCATCCATCACCTCCACTTGAAGGAGAGCCCACTGAAAGCTTGACTGATCACGCTAGTGTCTGTGAGGGAGAGGTAGGTATGATGTCCACCCAGGCTGCTCCAGATGTCCAAGGTAAAGTATATGACCACCTGTGGACCTGCCTCGTGCAGCTCCTCCCTCAAGTATTCCCTGCATGCCTTATACAGGGAGGGCACCACCGTCCTGTTGAAGGTGGTGCATGCAGGCATGCAGTATGATGCGACCATGAGCCGCCTGAACCCTGCCCACTCTACTAAGGAGAAGGGCTGGCCATCCAGAGCAAGCATCTTCTCAATGCTCTGGGTGACCTCGCTCGCCTTGGGAATGCCCCCTTTTGTCCCTGCCTTTCCCCCACTGGTCCAGGGTGACCTGCCTCGGCTTCTGGGGGACGGAGGCTTTGAAGCAAGAGGGGGGCTTCCCTTTGTGTGCGCTCTCACTGGTGCCAAGCTGAGGAGGAGCAAGGACAAGGAGGTGGTGCCTCCTGATATGCATCAGCATCCCTGTGCTGTTGAAATGTTTCTCAACCTTGCCCTGGCTGGTCTTGTATTGATAGTGCAGGCAGATAGCATACCTGGGATCATCTGCCACTTCAAAATGATCTCACACTATACTACCCCTTTGCTTCTGGGGTGCAGGTGTGGGTCCTGCCTTATCCCCCTCCTCAGCAGGCAGAGGCACAACAACAGGGGAAGCTGAGTCACCTGCCCCTACAACCTCCTCCGCAGTGCCTTCCAGAGAAGGAGACCTGGCTCTAGGGGAACTTTTGAGGGGTGTGGAGCAGAAACTCCAATTTCCCTTCTTCCCCCAGAACTTTTCCTGGCTATGGCCCTGAGCTCCCCTAGTTCCAGTTCTAGCTCCTCCTCTGGCACTGGAAGGCTCAGGCTGGGAACTGAAACTGGGGTGGAGGAGACTGTCATATTGGTGGTGCTGGGGGTTATTATTATTGCTGGTGTTAGTGGAGGTAGGGCAGGTGCAGACACTGCTCCCACCTCCTTGCTGCCACTAGCAGCAGAAGCCTCATGTCTGCTAGGGAAGAGGGCGAAATTTTGCACAGCCCTAATACATACTGTTATGGCACATTCTACTCTTCATGAATACAGTTTTATACCATACCATAAAATCTGGTATGGACTTCACTTGAAAATTAGGCATCACTGGGAAAGCAGGCTACCAGCTAAAATTTAGACAGTAAATTCTCACCAACTACAGCAGTCACCATTCTAAGCATGTGTAAGGGGAGGTACAACTCAGACAAGTAGGATAGAAGTCAGAAAGGCTACCAGCTCATTCCTGCACAACGTGCTGGTATCAAGCTTGAAACAATGCCAGCTATATATTATAGGATATAATACAACAAGGATTGGCAACCTACAACTTGTGGGCTGGAGCCACTGGATTCAAACCACGGACATGGAGCTTCCTTTATACAGTGGCAGGGAAAGCAGCAGTGGCGGGCACTTTCCCTGAGCTATGGTAGAGAAAAAAGCAGGGATGACTATTAGGTCTAATGCCTACCCAATTCACCTCTGTCCTGAGCTGGGTCATTTTAGCCTGCATCTGAAAAGGCTGCTGAGTGCTGACTTACAACAAAGAAAAATGGCAGAAGAGATGTTTACAATCTCTGCAGTGGTGCTGGAGGCAAGTGGGTGTTTACAGGGCTAGAAATCTTGTTGGTTACAAGATGGAGTGCACAGTGTCCGTGTCTGCATCTAAGAGGTCTTAGTTGGCATCTTGCAAGTCAAAGAGCTCACAGCTTTCATGTATATTGTCATTCATAAAGTCACCATCAGTCACAGAATTCTCACCTCCTTCATGTGCATAAGCAGCAGCTGAGACAAAATGCAAGTCAACACTTTCAACCCATGCCAAAATCCTGTCCAGCTCCTCATAAAATGGACAGGTGGCTTGAGCACTGTTGGAGGTCCAGTTTTTCTCCTCTGATTTCTTGTATGAAAATTTCATATCCTTTGCTTTAATGTGGCACAGCTTGACTTCCTAATTGTGACCCTGCTTCTCCATCCCTTTAGTGACAGCTTCAAATATGTCCAGGCTGCAATGTCTAGACTTCCTGAACTTTTACTTCTCCCCAGAGGAAGATCCGGGACCTCTCTACATCTCCATCTGGACACATTACAAAGTACTGAACAGACCTAAAATAAATGCCAGCTATACTGATTCCAGGAGCATGCAAACGCAAGTATACCAAACACGGTTGCATGCTGGTAGTTAAGCAGGAAAGTGACAGGTGTCAGGTCAGCACAACCCACAATCAGTAGAGGGCACACATGAAAACAAGACTAGCCAGTCCAGGCAGGGGACAAACCAGTGTAGGAGGACAGCTGGAGAAGGGACAAAATAATATGCAACATAGACAGTGACACAACCATTTGCATGCAATAACATCAAGGTGAAATGTGACTCCATTTCAAACAGGATCACAAACTGTGCAGTACCCCACCAGTTATGACACATTAAGTAATTATATCATTTGGACACACGTCTTTTGAGTATGCAACAAGTTTAGTATTAGGAAACCCCACCCATGATGCAAAATCTAAGTACAGCCCCTGCAACTCATTCTGGGATGTGAATGTCACTTTGAATTCTTTCCATCTTCTCATCTTGTTCCAGTAATAAATGTTCTACAGGCAAAACTGCGTAGTAAGCTACACATACATAACTTAATTAACATGCACTTAATCTGAATACTGGAATACTTTAGAAAACTAAAAGAGCTCCAAAGGTAAATTGTAAAGTCCATCTGTAACCGTTAATTTCTAAAATAAGATGTACCATGTTGCAGCAATAAAACTTAGTTACTTATGAAGTATACAATTCAATGTTCATTCATTTTCATTTCAAAGAGTTCCCTTATAGCAGATTTTAAACGTTTTTTCCGAACCTTTAAATATATTTACTTTGAGATTAACATTACGGAGGCTCTACAAGTTTAGTAACTGATGAAAAAATTAAAATAAATACTTTCATTAAACACTTAAGTCCTATAGGCTAATTTTTACATTTTCTTAACTGCCATAAAGTGTAACTGAAGTAAAGAATATAGTAAAATTCAAAAGAATGAAAGGCATTTACATAGCTGGTACCTCACTGTGGATCAAAAGTTTTATTAAAAAAAATTGCATTTACTCAAATACAAGCTCCCTCATCTTATATTTGCATGTGAAGCAGAGGCGGGAGCAGGTAGCTGCTGCGGGTCTGAGACTGGCCCTGAGCCTGGGTTGGGGCCAGTCAGCCCCACAGCAGCCTCCTGCCCCCACTCTGCTTCTCCTCTGCAGCTTCTACCCCACCCCCACCCCCTTTCCTCCCGTCGGGTGCAGCTCAGCTCTGGCTCGGTCTCTCCCAGGCACGGAGCGTGCAGGAACTCCTTCCTCTGCCTGGCCAATCAGCAGTGCCAACACTGCTGCATGGCCAGACAAGGGCTGAGCTTCCATGTGCTATGCTCTGGGACACAGCAGCCCAAACAGCATCTGGATGGAACAGGGGATGAGGCAGATGGAAGAGGCAGAAACTGGAGAGCGACTGGTGGGGGGGGGGAGAAGAAGCAGAGACTGGGGGAGCGTAGGGGAAAAGAAGCAGAGACAGGTCGTTTGGGGGAGGAGGCAGAGACTGGAGGAGAGTGCAGGGAGTGGCAGGGAACAAATTTAAGAGGGCAAGGGGGCCACCTGACACTCTCCCTGGAAAATTTTCCATATATAGAATCTAATGACTGGGGGGTATCACAGAGCACGGAGGTGCTCTGCTCCTAAAGAGGGGAGACTGCTGGGGAAAGAGCCCTAGCAATGAGTAAGGAGTCCAGCTGTGGGTTGCCAGGGCAACTGGAGCCAGCAAGAGATTGCACCTGCCAGCGGTCAGCTGATTGAAACGGGCAGGGCCTGGCTCCCTTATAAACCCTGGGGGCTGAGGCCAGGGGGAGTTCCCTGCCAGCAGCCCAGGAAGAAGGAGCTCTCTGCTGTGGAAGAGAAGAGAAGCCTGATGAGGGAGCAATGTCTGGCACTGCTGCGGGATGAAGAATCTCCGGTAGGCTCATGCGTGATTATAGCTGGGCGGCTTCTGTTTATGTTATAGCCTATGGGCCTGTGTTTGTGTTACTGTTTGTTACTGGTGGCTTGGGTGAGGCTATTAGGGGTTGGAGGAGGCCTCATAGGGGACTCACACTAGTGTGGGGGCCCCAGTGCCAGTGAGGGCGCAGCATTTGGGGTACATAGACCCCAGCCCCAGAGAGGGGCAGTTGAGAAGCCCCAGAGAAGGGGGCGTTCCTGTGAAGCCCCAGTGCGGGCATAGTGAGCCCCGGAGAAGGGGGCAGCATTGCGGTGAACCCCTGAGAGAGGGCGGCTTTACTGAGAAGGCCCTGAGAGAGGGCAGTGCTTTGAGAAGTGCCAGTGAGAAGGCGCGGAGAGAGACGGAGCCGCGGAAAGCCCAAGTGCCAGAGAGGGTGTAGACCCAGACCGGACAACGTCTATTCCATCAGCGAGGCGTAGACTGCAGTGTAGGGGAGGAAGCGGAGCCGCAGATAGCACCCCCTGGCACCAGGGCAGTACAATAGGCAGCCTCCTGCTCGCAAGAACATCATCATAATTTCCATCAAGACGTGGCAGGCGAGTACAGGGCGGGACACAAGAACCCTAAAGCAGGACCCAAGGGTGCCCCACACAAGGCGCGGAGTACTAGGAAGATGGAGCTGGGAAGGGCGACCTGTTACAGGGGGGGGGTTATCGCATATTCGAGTAAATACAGTAAGTAGTAATCCTTCTTATATCAGGACCAATAAAAATATTCACTGACATTAGGGGAAAAAAAATCTCCTATACAAAGGTTACTTCCAAAATTTTTCAGTCCATGTTCCTCTGGTACAGAGCACTGCTAGACTAAACGCAACTTTAAATGGATTACGGGTACAGAGCAGTTCCTTTAGCCACACCCTCATATTTTACTGATTTTATACATACATACTAAGGAGACAGACAATCCAAGTAATTCAGTAAGCTACCCGGGCAGTATGTTAATAGAAAAAAGAAATATATATTTGAGTACAGTATATGGAAAAATATCTGAAAGTCAAAGACTCACATACTTACAGTGAAAATTCCCATTAGTTGAGTGTAAAAGAGCCCACTTATTCCACCTAAAATGACGAGGCCCATGAAGGTAGATATTCTTATCAGGGCAAGTTCATGCCTGAATACAAAGAAATCCTATGAATAAAAGGGGAAAAAAGACAAAACTGTTTACTTTTCAAAAAGTAAGCAAAGAACCCTGAAACAAACAGAAACAGCAGATAAAAACTGACCTATTACATGTATGATAAAAGCAATATTTTGTCCTTCTATGTGTGGTTCTACTAAATGGATGCTTAAAACACTAAACTTGAATGCATTATAAACTAAACATATTCTATACATGTAGTCATTTTAAAAGGTGGGCGACATTGCCAAAGAACTCAAGCCAGTATTTAAAGTTTGGGAGTACCATAAACTAAGCTATCTTAACCCTGATCTAACTTCATTAAAGCAGGCCACAGGTTACGCTACACACAATGGGTTCTTGAAAATACACCAAATAAAATGCTGTCCATTATAACGCTTCTAGATCTTGCCTCTTAGCCACAGTGCATTACAGTTTTTCAACATAATCTCCTTTTAAAAATATAAAATTACAGCATGACCCTTAAAAACAGCACTGCTATAAACTGGAAGTAAAATAATTGTTCAATTAATTAAAATACTGCCTAGCATCCACTCTGGCCTAATTTTAGACTACCTAAATCTTTACGTAAACTGACATATAACAACTTAACCTGTCAGTATATGACACGCATAGTTTATTAGGTATGGTTTATATTCTCAAAGCTGTGCATCACAAATGCATATACATGAGCTAAAGTTTCCTATTCAGATTAAGGTTATGACAGGACCTGTCTCTAATGAACCCATGTTGGTTGCCCCTAAGCATAACCTCCCCTGCTGGCCCCTCGTGGACATGCACCAGGATAATTCTCTCAAAAAGCTTACCCAGGATCGAGGTAAGACTAACTGGCCTATAGTTCCCTGGGTCCTCCTTCCTCCCTTTTTTGAAAGCCCAAGGATGCTCAACCTCCAGTCCACCGTGCCACATCATCCAGCCCATGGGGCTCCCCACAGGTCAGGAAATTTGGCAGCAGGAGAGTGGTGGCACTGCTCTGTTGCTGGCAAATCTCTGTACCCATGGGGAGCCCTGGGTTCTGCGCGCTGGATCTGGTATCCTATCCCACTGTACAGGACTGGATGGGGGCAGCACCAGGCCCCAAGGCCCAATCCCAGCACAAGGGGGACAGGACCTGTTCCACTCATTTGGCCCATGGACCAAAAGTTTGAGCACCACTGGGATAGCCTAAACATACTATGATCTATTTATCATTTAAACTAAATGAAAAATATTACTTAAGTCATACTGCCAAAGTTTTGAAGAAAAGTTAAACTCTGAACTGCTGGGAGTCAATGGCTAAGCAACTAGAATCATAGTTTAATGAAATGTTAAACTAGTTTTTGGTAACAGTAGCTGCTTGTACAGGTGCAGAAAATAACTTCTTCATTTCAGTTTACACAGCTACTTCAGTTCAATGACTAGTTCAAAGATAAAACTTATTTTCCTCTTCTAAACTATGGATAAAAATGAACCAAGAAGTTGATATCGTCTTGTTTTAAAATTCTGAACAGAAACCTGATGAACAGAACAAATCAGTTCAATTCACTAACTACAGATTTTGTTGATGTAATGACATAATTTAAAATGTGAAATGTATTTTGATTAATTTACTTTTTTTAAAAATCATAGGTGCATTTATTTTTAAATTGGACAATTAAAGCAATTTCTATCCCAATAGAACTTAGCCCAAACCAAAAGTTTTTTAAAGAAATAATCTAATAAATAATAACTGTATTATTCCCTATTCTTATATATATATATATAAAGCATCTGAATAAATTAACAATATAATTTCTTAAATAGCAACATAGCACCAAATTTAGCATGAATGCTGTATTTACTTGCAAAAGGAACATGGTTTGATAGTTGTACTAACCAATGATACTCTTTATTTCTATAGGAAAATATCAAACATAAAAATACAAAGCGTGATTTTTCTAAATCATGATTTTTTGCTTGCCAATTTAAATAGTGATCAATCCATTCTGAAGCTAAACTTCAATTTCAAAATTTATTTCCAAATGATGATTTCTTTGCTCACTTGTTGTAAATAGGAGACTGCTCATGGGGTAAGCTTGTTACAAGTTGTGTTAAGAACAAGAAGTGCTGCTCCCTTCCTTGTTATTGCAATGCAGGATATCTATGGTAGTGCACTTGGTTTAGATCATCACATACTTTATCTTCTGCCACCTGTGAATAGCTAGGCCCAGTGTTCTATGCTTGTTGATTATGACCATCTCATCTTACAAACATTATCTCCCAACTAGATTACCACAATTTAATTTACACCAGCATCAAAATACCAGCAATGAAAAAAAACAAACAAAAAAAAGCCCCGATGCAGACCACAGTACTGTGACTCTTCACTGAACCAGGCTAGCAAGACTTCTGCATGGAGCTGTCTGTTGTACAGTTGGATAGGGCAGTACCGCAGTCAGTCACAAAGGACATAGGTACTTCTGAACTTGAAAATAACTTTTGTTCCTGTTAGCAACTGTTGCCAGCTGCAGGATACACCTCATTTGTTCTAACCCTGCCAATGAGGGCTGTCCAATTTTTAAGCAGTGTGGGGCCAAACACCCCATAGGCTGCACCAACAGGGGCTGCACACAGCAGGGGCCATGGGACCCCAGGCTGCATGGCATACATATGTGCAGGCAGGTACTCTCCCACCACTCTACATCATGTATGGAAGGAAGGGAACTTCCCCACCCCTCTACACTGCGCAAGAGTAGGTGCTCCCACACCCTGCCATACTGCACACATCGGGGTGGGGAACCCCCACCCACTGGCCCCATACAGCATAGCACCCTGCCTCAGCCGAAGCTTCCAGGCTCCCCTGCAGCACCGTGCTGTATGAGTGCTCTAGGCCAGTGGTTCTCAGCCTTTTTGTACCAGGACCCATTGTAAACATCAATGGCCACTTCCAACCCACTGCCCCTCACTCACGACCCACTGCCCTCACCCCCAGATCCCAGGCCCCCAGTGTGTGGGGCAGCAGGGAGTGTGTGGGGCACGGGGGTCCTCAAGCAGCCCCTTGCAGGCTGGAACTCTGCCAGCCTGCAAGGGAAAAGCCACAGTTTCCCACATTTTTCTCCTTTAAAGGAGAATTCATTTTTAAAAGTCTGTTGATCCATTTTTAAAATTTAAAGTTCGCAACCCTTTCATATATTCTTGCGACCCATTTTTGGGTCATGACCCATGGGTTGAGAAACACTCTTCTAGGCTACCAGCTCACCTGACACTTCAGGCTGTGCTGCACTGCCATGCCCCCTCCACCCTTTGGGGCTGTATCAGGCAGCAGAAGCCAGGGGAAGAAGAGGGAGCACCAAGCCCCTGGCTGCTGCTGCAGCCAGAGGAAGGTGCAGTGGGAACAAGGTGGGAGCCAGGGGCTGCATGTTAACTGTTCAAGGGCTGCCAGTTAGATAGCCCTGCTGTAAACCACTACCACACAGTGGTTAGTTCTGACAGCATGACTTGGATTCACCTTAAACAAGATAAAAATTGGTAAGTATTAGAAGGGATTCTTAATGTTTCCCAACCTCCAGGAGCTACCATGATGTTTCTTTTCTGCAAAGTGGGCATCCACCCAATCTCAATAGAAGGAGCTGGATTTGAAGGTTGGATTTATACAAGACCTTGTGGTTGCCTTGAAAACATACAGGCTTTGTAGACCTAAGAGAGGCAATGGCTTGAATAACAAAAGAAGGAAAGCTGGCAACAGCAAGAAGCAGCTGTGGCCTCTCTCTTGACATTATTGCCAGGACAGGCTGACTTTAAAAAAAGAAAAAAAAACCCACCCCTTTTTATTCCAAAGGCTTAATAAAATTGTTACCACTTGCCCAAAAATTCATTCAAGGCTTTTCAAACTTGATTACCCTCAACTACTTCAGAGTTAGGAACAATGGACATTCTGCAACCTGTGGGAAAGACGAGGCCTTTTCAGGTGCTGGCCAAGGACTGTGGGATTCATTCTGAGGCTACTTATGACAAAAATCAAACCTCAACAATTTATCGCCAAAACATAATATTCATCTCTACAGCTTTGCTTTCCTGCCAATACATAATGCATACAAAAAAATTAATAATATGCCAACCAAAAGTAAAATATGCACACTGACTTTTTCCCCTGAATAAGAGATTAAGAGGACATCTCAAATGCTTATTTTCTCATTCATTTTTGGTTCTAAAGACACTCGGATAATAGATTATGCCTCTGATAGGATGTCGTACATAGAAGAGGATTGGACAGAATACAGAACAAAACCACAGATATGGTAAGATTAAAAAAATCTCTCCAACTAGAACAGAACATGAGACTTGTCTACACTTGAAAAAAAAGCACTCAGATTAAGGGAAAATGTACAACACAGTATCTTATCCTGAATAATTCCATTCATAATACATAGATGCTAGGGTCGGAAGGGACCTCAATAGATCATTGAGTCCGACCCCCTGCATAGGCAGGAAAGAGTGCTGGGTTTAGATGACCCCAGCTAGATGCATATCCAACCTCCTCTTGAAGACCCCCAGGGTAGGGGAGAGCACCACCTCCCTTGGGAGCCCGTTCCAGACCTTGGCCACTCTGTGAAGAAGTTCTTCCTAATGTCCAGTCTAAATCTGCTCTCTGCTAGCTTGTGGCCATTATTTTGTGTAACCCCCGGGAGCGCCTTGGTGAGTAAAACTTCACCAATTCCCTTCTGTGCCCCCGTGATGAACTTATAGGCAGCCACAAGGTCGCCTCTCAACCTTCTCTTGCGGAGGCTGAAAAGGTCCAGGTGCCCCAGTCTCTCCTCATAGGGCTTGGCCTGCAAGCCCTGAACCATACAAGTGGCCCTTCTCTGGACTCTCTCCAGGTTATCCGCATCCCTCTTGAAGTGCGGCACCCAAAATTGCACGCAGTACTCCAACTGCAGTCTGACCAGCGCCCGACTGAGGGGAATTATCACCTCCTTGGTTCTGTTCGTCATGCACCTGCTGATGCATGATAAAGTGCCATTAGCTTTTCTGATGGCTTCGTCACACTGACGACTCATGTTCATCTTGGAGTCCACTAGGACTCCAAGATCCCTTTCCGCTTCCGTGTCACCAAGCAGGTCATTTCCTAGGCAGTAGGTATGCTGGACATCTTTCCTCCCTAGGTGCAGCACTTTGCATTTCTCCTTGTTGAATTCCATTCTGTTGTTTTCTGCCCATATGTCCAACTTGTCCAGGTCTGCTTGTAGTTGTTCCCTGCCCTCCGGCATGTCCACTTCTCCCCAGTTTTGTGTCATCCGCAAACTTGGACAGAGTACACTTCACTCCCTCGTCCAAGTCGCTGATGAAGACATTGAAGAGTATCGGTCCAAGGACTGAGCCCTACGGGACCCCACTGCCCACGTCCTTCCAGGTCGATCCTGACCCATCCACTACGACTCTCTGGGTACGACTCTCTAGCCAATTCGCCACCCACCAGACTGTGTAGTCATCCAAGTCGCAGCCTCTTAACTTGTTCACCAGTATGGTGTGGGATAACGTATCGAAGGCCCTCCTGAAGTCTAAGTAAACAACGTCAACCCCTACTCCTGCGTCCAGGCGTTTTGTAACCTGGTCATAAAAAGAGACTAGATTAGTCAGGCATGATCTACCTGCTACGAACCCGTGCTGGTTTCCCCTCAGCATAATTTTTCCTGCCGGGCTCTTGGATATGTGAGCCTTGATAATTTTTTCAAAGACTTTGAAAGGACACACTTGCTCCAAGTGTTTTGTTCCCACTTACTTTAGTCTAAACAGATCTTAGAAAATGTTTGCTAGACCTAAGAAACGCCACAATGTGCAGTACTTGTTTCAAAAGAAGATTACAGTAAATAGGAATAAGTCACTCTTACTCTGGGTAAGAATTCCATACATGGAGTTACCATATTTTCTCACATAAAACAAGCCCCGGAATATAAAATGCACCTTATTTTTTTTAATGTAGAATGAAGAAAAAAAATTGTCTAAGCAGTGCTGTCTAATTGGAGGCATGCAGGCTGCATGCAGACCATGAGACATTAAGTTGAGCTCTCACCTGGCTGCTGCACCCCTCCATTGCTCCAGGAGCCAGAGTCTCTGGCCTCCCCCTCCATTGTCTAGCTACTGCTTCCTGCCATTGCCCCAGGGGAAGAGATACTGTGGCTCAGCACAGAGAACTGAGGATGAGTATGGGCTGTGAACTGAAGGGGGTGGGGGAGAGGAGTTTGCCAAAGTTTGTGCGCGCTGCAGCATAATGCAGCAATGTGGAGGGGAGTGTATAGTGCAGCAGTTGTGGGGTTGGAGGACAGGGAACATGCAGAGTATCCCCTCAAACATGTCGTCTTGGGGGCTTGGAAGTCGGACAGGCCAATTCTAGAGCTCTGGCTGCACAGAGCAGGGGCAGAACCTGATCTTCAGCTGACTCACTTTCCTTTTCTTGCTTAGGCTGTGAAGTAGTAGGAGAGAGATCTGAAGTCGCAAGTAGACAGCAAAATTGTCCTGCAAAAGGTCAGCTTGCTTGGTGGAACATATAGTGCACATTCAATTATATGGCAGTCTTGCATCCTGTAGATTTCTATTATGACACTAAAAAATACTTTCATTAAACATTTGGCTGCAGATTAATACCTCTTTTTTCCAAAATAACCATGCATAAGTAATATTGAAGAATTAGAAGAAGTAGATAACCTATCATATCAAAAAGCCTATTGGAATTTTTTTTTTTAATCCCGCCCCCCCAAAAAAAAGCTTTGGGAGATTCAGTCATGATATATACATCCTGTTTTTCAGTCTTATACAGCCTGGTGTCACCATGATTTATAAACTGTTTTCACAACCCTTCTCCCACCACCTTTTAACTTCTAGAAAAGTAATTTAATGGCCTTTTTGTTGATAAGGAAAACCAAGGCTCAAGTGATTAGATAATAAAATCAACACACTCTTACACAGTGTGTTTTAATCAGTAGATCTCAGAACACTTGACAAAAGAGTTCTGTATCACTATCTCCATTTTACAGACAGGGAAAAACCAAAAAACTGTGCTCTAGTTCAATGCATGCAGTTCACTAAAACTTTCCCTGCTCACTTTAAAAACAAAGGTATTATGTGGAATGATGTATTTCACTGTTTCCAAAGTATATACTGTATACTGAGATGTTAGACAGATTCTACTATGCCACTAAAATAATCCTCTTTATAACCACTAAGCACTACAAGAGACAAAGGAGAAAAGAGACAAAAAGTAGTAAAGGTAGGGCCTTTTAAAATACAAACCTTTTCCTTTAGCAAACTTAATGTTTGAAAGATTTTACTAGAGGATTTATCTATGCATAAGAGGGTTTACCAGCAGCCTGCCTACTCAAGATATAACATATACTAGTCCAGAACTTCTTTGACTGGTGTTCTTTAAACCAGTTCCCCAAATGGAATAAAATTAACACTAAAAGGACATTTTTTCCTAGTGTCAATGTGAGGGTTTTTCATGGAATAGCTATACAAGTATAAACCAAGAATGAGGAAGATGGTTTTTAATCTTCTGTACAAGCCATATTTGAGGTTGCAAATTTTCCCAGAGACATTGGAGCTGTTAGTTTGAATGATATACTGTATAGAAGATACAAAACTAAGAAACTCCCAAGGCTGGTAACTTCTGGAAAAAAATTAAACAGAGCTAGGTAAGGAATTCAATCACCGCCTTACTTGAATTATAGGACATTTCCTGCCAACATCCTTTTTGCAAGTCAACACTATTTTCATTGCTAAATCTAGTAGTTCTTCAGTTCTAGTAGTAATAGTACTCCTCCTACCGGACAAACAGAAGCAATGACTGCAATCCATCATTTAGACAACACTAAAATGACAGACTAAATGCACACCAGAACAGACTGACTATGTAATCAAACACTGTCTAAGGTGGTGACAAATTTGAAACTGCCATATTTCATATTTCCATGCAAGTATGTCACTTCCTTTCTTTCAGACTACCGCCCATCTCAAGAAATGTAAATGTAGTCTGTTTTGTTTTCTTAACTTCTAAAAGACAAAGGAAGGTCATGTGCTGGACACATGAAAATTTAAATAAAAATACAGATAGGAGGGAAGAAATACTAAGCTATGCACAGATTACATATCTTTGTATTAATTAACAAAAGATTAATTGGCATGATCTAAACTGGTGGTTTTATACCAGTATTTGAAACAATTTACATTCTATTCTGATCTCATAGCTTCTACACTGTGTATACTAAAGAATAAAAATAAAACAAAGATGAAGGCATGAGGCCAAAACTTTCACAAGTATTCTTAATGAGCAAGAAGAAAACCTAATTCCAGATGGCCAATTTTTTTTTTTTAATTTACCCAGTTTTTGGATTTCATGGTAAACACAGCCCCTACTGATTAAGAATATGCAAGCTCTTGATTAATGCCAGCATTTCCACAAAGAATAGCACTTGCATGGATGGTCAAATGTCCCTGAAATGCTGTGGCATTTCAAGCTTAATTTGTGTGGGAAGATTAAATGAATTTTGCAGGTTTGCCTAAATTCCTAGCTAATTATGACCAAATCCTCTTGTTGTTCCTGTTGTTTTAGTGCCAAAAGGGCTGGACAAATGATTTTGTAGCACACAGTTCTGTGACATCAAATCCTTAGCAACACTATCAAATCAGCCAAATGGGACTCTGATGTCATCTTCCAAGCCAAAATGCTGGCCGAAATCCCAAACAAATTATATTTAATTTTCCGTCCTTTAATCTCAACCCCCAATCCTGCAGTTGAAAAATTGAAAAAGCCAGCAGCTCAACACTAGTCTCATTAAAGTAAATCTGAAACAATTAGTAGCAGGCTATGCCTGCTGTCCCTTTTTAAACAGGTATACAATGTACTCCATGCAAGTGCACACTTATAGGACTAAAAAAAAAAAAAAAAAAAAAAAAAAAAAGGGCTATACGCTGACCTGAACTTAATGTAACAATGTGCATTAAGTACAGAATAACCTACCTCAATCGTTGTTAGTTGTGTGCTATTAGCAGCCCTGACTAGCTCCAGTTTTCAAGGATTCAAATAGCAGCCCTTTGACAATTGATTCTTCTCTACAGCTTTCTCAAGTCAATATGCAAACAGAATACAATTACATTACAAAATAGAGAGCAAGGTTTGAAAGCTGCTATGCACTTAAGTGATTTTAACCATTAACCAACATGAAGATAACCAATACTACTCATAGATTAATAGAAAAAAATTGGAAAATACTTCATAATATACAGTTACATGAATTTGTACTCTCGTGCAATGGGCATGTAAATGGCACTGATATACTTTTACATGGTTTTGCACTCAACTTATGCATCCACATATTAAAATGAGGTCCAATCTACAAAATCATGTTAAACAGGGTTGTTAATTATTCTATGTTAGGTCTGTACACAGCAGAGAGATGCTTCTAATCACCACCATCTTCTAAACCAGGGATGTCAAACATAAGGCCTGGAGGGCCAAATCAGGCATGAGGATCCTCTCCCATTTCCCCTACTACTGTTGCATACTCTGGTGGCTGCTCCAGCTGGTCTGAGACCCACACTGCATGCTATGTGAATTGTGGAGCAGTTGGACCATGCACTGCATATGGCACAATTCAGCCAGAGCAACAGCTATGCTGCACATCGTGGCTACCCTGGCTGGACTGTGCCTGACGCAGGTCCCACTCTGGGATGTGTGCTGCAAGCAGCATCTACTCCAGCTGGTATGGGACTCATGCTGCATGCAGTGTTCGTAAGCACCACATGCAGCATGGGTGCTGTAGCAGGTGATGCATGCAGCGAAGTCCTGAAGCTGTCAGGCTAGGCACAGCCTGCTGAGGCAGCTGGCTCACGCAGCATGGCTGCCACACTGGCTGGACTGCACCATATATGGCACGCTGTCTGGCTGCTCCAGGATCCATGTTGCACACAGCATGTATGGGTCCTAAACTGGCTAGAGCAGCCACTGGATCTGGTATGTTTGGGGCTATGGAGGGGGTCCATGGGTCCAATCTGGGCCTCGGACTGGCCTCACACCAACTGGTCTGGATGAGTTTGACACCCCTTTTCTAAGCAGATACATAAATATTAAAGACAAACACTTCTCTATTTCTGCAATGGGGAAGAGAAGGAGAGGGACCAGAAATTAACAAAAAAAGGACCAGAAATTAACTTAGCTAACACAGCAAGGAACCATATGCACATAATATAATTCTTAGGATGGTAGAGTTAAATAAAATTCTCTTTTATTTTGAAACACATCATATTTAAAAGGTAGTCCACCAATACCAGGTCTCAGGCTGGACAACAATTAAAAGGATGAAAATAATGTAACACCTCAAATATTTCAATGTTGTTTTTCCCTGTAAAAATCAAAGCTGACACCCTAAGACTTAAGAAAATGTTTTATTTGAAGCATCCAAAGCACTTTTTTAAATATAGAGAAAATTTTCAAAGCCATTAAAACAACCATCAAAATACACATTGATAGTAAATTGCCTGCCTGCACAGTTCAAAATTTTTATCCTAAAAAATATATATTCATATTGCAAGTATTATGTAAGTCAGTCCTGAAATCTAATGCATAAACATCACTCCTTAAACCAATAAGAATTCTTCATGTCTGAAGCTTGCAAAAGCAAACCTCAAATGGTCATACCTCTAATGAGAACAGCAGGTTAGTTTACCAACTACTATTGCATTTGCCTTTGTTATATAAAACAGACAGCAGATGCATCTAATTACCTTTTGATCAAGGGAACATTTTTAAAACTACAGTGTACTATACTACAGATAGCTTTACTTATGAATAACATTTCATCCTAGGAGTCCAAAGAACTTTAGTACTTTACAGGGGTGAGTGTAAATGATCAGAATTATCACACTTCGGCTTCAGAGCCACACTGGCAGTTTATATCAGCTGAGAATCACCCCTATAGGTCATGTTAGATAGAGGCAAGCATTAAACCCATTTTATAGATAAACTGAAGACAAAGCCAGTAATTATGACAGCATCCTCTAAGCATCTGCCATTTTGCACAATTTGCTTATTTGTGTCATTGTAGGAATAAGGAAATATGGGTCAGGAGGTATACAGTTAAATTCCATGAAAATACCAAGACTTTATAGCGCATTTGAAATGGGAACAAATATGTAGATTCATGATAATTACCAGAAAATAGAGTTTGATTAATTTAGCTTTAAATGTTAAATTAAAAAGATTAAAAATATTTGTAATCTTTAAAAAGATTAAAAATCCATTGAGAGAATACAAGTGGATTATAATATTGTATATTATTAAAATAATAGAATATAATTGTATTATAAATAATACAGAGTATTTTAAAAGTGATATGCAGAATCTAGAAAGAAGCTTTAGCAGCAGGTACTGAAATGTCCCATGAACTGAGAAGAGCACTTCAATACCTTCATAAGTTAAACTTGCATCCTTTACCCCTTCTTGCAGGTTCAAAGGTGGCTCTCTTGCACATACTTCACTGGGGACATCACACCCACTGTAGCTTAGTATGGGAGCAAAACAGATGCTTATAAGAGTAAGTCCCATTCTTTTCCAGTACTAGAAATTTTCAGAAAGTTTAATATTCTTATTTTATACCTTTTTAGATATAAAATAAAATAATAAACTTTACAATTGATCAATAAAGGGGGGGAAAAAACGGGACTTACCTTACCCCATTATCAACTGCCAGTCTCCAGCACTCCTGAAAGGTGGGTGTGATGTCAACAACAGAGGATTTGCTAGGATGTCACATCAAGATGGAGTAAAAAGGATGCAGCACTCCAGGACTTGAAAAAAAAACAAACACAAAAATTAAGTACACATTACCAGTTGCTAAAACAGCACTGCTCTTTTCATTTGGGACATCCAACACATACTTTTAAGGAAATAACTTAATTCAAATTCAACAGTCAATAATCTTTAAATCAGTTTTCTAGATTATCTTGTTTACTGTGTATTTATCTGTCACTTATTGGCACAAGTTCAAAATTAATTCCAGGTTTTAGGGAGAGCCTTGTATATGTTGTTTTATAAACAAGGCCCTATGGAATCTCTCTCAAGAGATGGTGTTAGGTCTCTCAGACACTTTGAAAAGATGCAGCAAATTAAATTATAGCAAAACATTCCACTTAATATAAATAGTACTTAGCATAACTATCATGGAGCATTCCTTATGCTTCTACTCCAGAACCTGAAATCCAGTTACACAGGTTCCAATCCACTGTTGAAACACATTGCAACAGGCAGCAAGATCTCAACTTGGATCAAACTGCATTCCCTCACCTTAATAAAAACCTCCACACTCGCCGCCTATTAAACAGTTCTATTTATTAAATAATATATATAAAATATTGTTTAATAAAAGGGACATTTTTCTCCAATTGCAATGGCTACATGACAATATCACCTTTTTGTGCTGGGGTCTAAATGGAAAAGGTACATAAGTAAATTATCTTATGTGCTGACTGTCCCAGATAGCGAGGACAGGAGAAACATTTCAATGAAACTTGGAAGTGTTAGATTTCCACTCCTTTCTCCCAACTCCCAAGTATTTGCAAATCGCTTTTAAAAGAAATGCAATTGTTTTTGTTTGTGTTTGCTTTACAACAATTCCATTAAAAATTAAGACTTACATCCATCAAAGAGAAATTGTGCTCCTTTACGTAACAGGTACTTCCTCACTTGTCAGAGTTCTATTTACTCACTTTTTAATACAAGTTTATATTAAATTCCATTTAAAATCTATAATCAAGATTATATATGGGGACCTACCAAAATCAAGGAGGCAGGAGGTCAACTTTGCGGACTGATCATGAGGCTGGGCACCATTTTCATGGGCTTTCTCCCCGCCCCCCAACACCTCTGGTTCGCTGAGAGGCCAGGTGGCTCCACCCCTCACTGCTGATTCACCAAAGATTTTTTTGTTGTGTAGCCCCGCCCTTCACCATTGATTGCCCCAAATGGCTGTCCAGTGTGCAGTCCTGCCCTTTGTTGCTGACTGGCGGGTGGGGCATGTGATGGGCATCCCTCT